>NC_062232.1:76965193-77273544 GCF_902686445.1 Sciurus carolinensis | reverse complement strand
GAATAAAAGAACAAGAATACACATGATAACTGACTATTCATCATCATCGTGGACATTAGCTAATATACAATGGGTAGAAAAGATATAACTCTTGATTATATGCTTTTTCTGTTTCAGGGCAAAGCATATTCTGATAAAGAATTTATATTCAGAATATATAAAGATTTTTCTGAGAAAAATCTAAGACTAACAACAGAAAAAAAAATACATATATATATGTGAGATATATATATGAGAATAAGGGAGATTAGCAAATTAACTAGATACAAAATTAACATATAAAATCCATATTTCTTTCATAAAACAGTAATAAGCTGTTGTAAATGTGGGAAAATTATATTTATACCATATAAGATTTTTAATAATAAATCAAACTTAATGAAAAAATAAGAAAAAGTGGTTTTATATTTCAAGCTACTTATTTTAGGAATAGTGCCATGGAAAAGTGCCATGATGCCATGATATGTACTTTTCATAAACTAATGAAATTTTACTAATGCATACAATTAATAAAATATGAGGATTAATTCACATCTTCTTTGGCCACTTCAATCATATTTTTATGTGTGTGTGAATTAATTCCCTTGTCTTTACTAACATATGCTATCTAGAAATTTATAGAATGTAAGAGTAAATATGGTGCTATACATTTTAGCATGTTGGATTTTCTATGAGAATCCTTGGGTCAATAAATTCTTTCATATAATGACAGTTACATGAAATCTGGTAACATGATGGTTTACAATACCAGAACTCTTAAGCCATTTTGGAACACAAGATTTTTTTTTCTAGAAATATACACTGGAGAAACACAATACACATAAATTATATTTACTATATATTACTGTTTGAACTGTGTCCCCTTCAAAATCATATGCTGAATTCTGCATTCCCAGTACCTCACAGTATTATTTGGAAATAGGGCAATTGCAGATGGAATTAGTTAAGATTAAATCATTAGGATGTGTTATAATCATATATGAAATATCAGATAAAAAAGAGGAAATTTGGATGCAGAGACAGAGCAGATATAAGGGAAGATGATGAAAAGGGACATAGGGAGAAGGTGGACATCTATAAGCCAAGGAACCTGGAACATATCGTTCCCTCATAGCCCTCAGAAGAAATAAAACAGGTCAACATCTTGATTTTACACTTTTAGTATCCAGAACTTTGAGTCAATAAATTTCTATTGTTTAAGTCAATCAGTTTGTGGTATGTTGTTACAGCAGTCTTGACAAATATACTATATATAACAGGTAATTAAAACAATATATGCTTCATAGAATACACAATGTTTCAAAATGTGATCTTCATGACTAACTGCAAATGCAATAAATTTGCAATGTTAAGACTACAGGAAAGCAAATTCAGTTGCAAGGTCAACAAGAGTACAGAAGATCAGTCAAGTGTAGTAGGGGGAGTCATAGAACTCTGACTCACACATTGGAATAGTACAGGTAGTGAGAAACACATACTCCTAATGAAAGTCAGAATGATGTCTAGAGGACCTGACACACCTGCCTTCAGTTCATGATGTCTTTTCTTTAAATTTTATTTTTAGTTGTAGATGGACACAATATCATTATTTTATTTATGTTTATGTGGTGCTAAGGATCGAACCCAGTGCCTCACATGTACTAGGCAAGCACTATATCACCGAACCACAACCCCAGCCCCTATGATGCCTTTTTTATTTGAGCCTGGCTTATAGCTCAAGCCCTCAGGACTTCCTTACAGGATTCCAACAGTAAAGAAAAATGAAGTTTGCCACACTGAGAAACTCCTAGTGTATAGTTTCTGTGACCTGCCTTCATTCAGCTCCCATTTATTTTCTGAAAACTTGGAGAACTTATTTGTCATCATGAAAAGACAAAGATATTTAATTTCTAAGGTGGTTTTAAAAATATATATTAATATAATATGTTGAATACTCTCTAGTCCTTTCACTTTAACCCTGTCAGCACATGTTAAACCTCATAGCTACATTTAAAACTGTTTGAAAGATTCCACATTACTCTCTATAGTTTGGCCCTTTTCTATCTCTCTCAATCATTCACAGTGGTTTTCTAACTTTGTAGATTGCCTCAGGGACTGCTGGAAGGAGGTATGAAGGAAAGGCTGATGAAGCAGAGCTGTGGAATCATAACCTTTAAATCCCCACAAACTGCCCTTTCATTTATTTTATGTGTTGGAATTTCATTTAATTTTTCTTTTAATAAAAAAGAAGTTTCTGAGGCTGGGTTTGTGGCTCAGTGGTAGAGTACTAGCCTGGTATGAGGCACTAGGTTCAACTCTCAGCACCACATATAAATAAATAAATAAAATAAAGGTCCATCGACAACTAAGAAAATATACATATATATAAATATATATATGAAGTTTCCAGTGCTAAAGGTTTTTGAAAAGTCCTTATATATTTCAACTCCCTTCATTTTAATGGCAAGAAAACTGAGTTTTAGTGAGACAAAATTACATTGATAAGGGCATACACCTACTTAGTGCTGATCTAGAACTGAACACAGATAATCTGGCTCCTTACAATCTCCAGAAGGCTATTTTATCCACCACTAAATTAGAATATGAATCTTAAGTTAATCTTATTTTAATTCCGTAGCCAACAGGATGAGTTTAGACGTGAACCTTAAATAAACTTGTAAGCTCGGCGGCTCGGTTAGTGGCCAAATAAAATTGAACAGAGAGTGGCAAAGCAAGCTTTATTGGAATTTGACTCTCAGTTGAAATTCCCAGACCTCCGGGGATAGGGACCGGGAGAAAATCGCACGTGGCCCTGGCTGCCCAGGGTTGTTATAGGCTGGGATGGGAGGGAGTCCTTTTGAGTGACAGGTGGACATGAGGAGTCAGTGGAACTTTCTAGCCCATTTGATGGTCACCTTTGGCGGGCTGGCTTTTGTTCCAGTTGCTCAGTTCTGCCCTCTACAGTGGCCTAATTTCCGACCTAACATAACTAATCATGACTTCTTATGTTTCAACAAGCCAATAAGACTTATAGACCTATTTGTAAGTCTCTGAGTTTTGATTTATATCTTGGTAAAATAAAAGAAATACAAACTTTTGTTTCCTGCACATCTAGGTGGATTTGGATCCCAATTCTACCACTTACTAGCTTTATAATTTTGCATGATTGTTAAACTTTCCAAGTTGCACTTTAGTTTTCTGAAAAATGGGTATAACAATATCATCTTCAAAGTGGGATTGTATGGGAATTAAATATTTGAAAGTGCCTAGCATAGAGGATTGCTCTGGGTACATAGTTTCTACAAGGGGAAAAGAGAACCAGAGGCATCATCCAGCTTCCTAATATTATGAAATGCTTCCCAGGATATCCATTTTAGTCTCAGTTCACAGAACACCAACAGAAATGGCATGACTAGATCACCTTGGTCAGGCAGAAACAAAGAAAGGAGACAGAATCTTAATAGTAGCTCTATGCTCTTTCCACCTATGTCACCAATTCATAGATATCAGCTAATATTACACCAGCACAAAGCTGAGTTGATTAACTTCAGAAACATCATGGAAAATGCAACCTGCCTTGAGACCCTAGACAGCTAGTCTCCCCATCCAACTTCAGAACTCACTCCAATGACTTCAAATAGGCAGGAAGATGCCTATCTCTGCCCATTTTTGAAAAACAAAGAGGTAGACTGTCTTGCCCAAGAAGTTTAACAGTAGTTCCACCCAGAAAAAAAAAAAAAATCTTGCCTAACCAGGGAGACTCCTGTGTCTGGAGATTTTGAAGAATAAAATGTGTTAGACTGAGTTGAACCAGAAAGTCTAACTGTAGCTCTGCTCAGCCTAAAAATCCACACAATGATTTTTGCCTATGTAGGGAGATTTTCATCTTTATGAATTTTGGAGAAGCAAAGGGTTTAGACAGGTTTGACCCAAAAATTAAGCAGTGGCTCACCTTAGCCCCAAAGCCCAAAGACACCAAATCTAGGAAGGGAGACTTCTACCTCTGCATTTCAGAGAAGTAGAAGAGCTAAATCTAGATATAATTGACCCAAGTTCTAACTATATGCTGCTTTCAAGAGATTCAATTTAGTTTTAAGTGTACAGATAAAAAGATGGAAAAAGCCTATTCAATCAGAAATAAAAAAAGAACAGAGATAAATATACTGATATTGTAAAAATACAATTTAAGTAAAAATAACAAAAAAAGACATTATTCAATAATAAAGGGGTCAATTTATCAAGGGATATAGAAATTAAAAATATATATGCACCCATCATTGAAGCATATTAATATATAAAACAGATATTGAAGGATATGAAAGAAGAAATAAATTACAACACAATAATAGCAAAGAGTTTAATATCCTACTATTAATAATGGACAGATTGTCCATACAGAAAAACAGTAAGGAAACATTTGACTTGTATTATACTGTAGAAAAAATGGATATAATACACATACAGAACAGTCCAACTAAAAATAATACAATGTCCATTCTTGTCAAGCATACATACAACATTCTCCAAGGTGGAGCACATGTTAGGAAACAAAATAAACCTCAGTAAATTTAAGATGTTTGGAATTATATCAAGTATCTTTTAAGACAACAATATAACAAAATGAAATCTATAATAGGAATAATTTTGCAAAATTAATGAATATGTGGAACTGAAGCAATATACTCCTGAACAACAAATGGGTCAGTGAAGAAACTGAAAAGGGAATTTAATAATATGTTGAGACAAACTAAAATGGGAACACAATAGAACTTATGGAACACAGTAAAAGCTTTTCTAAGAGGAAAGTTTATAACATCAAAATGCCTACCTCAAAAAATAATAGTAACCCCAAATAAACAACTTTGTGACTAAAGGAACTAGAAAAAGAAGAACAGTTATTGGTTTGGACGAGTTCCCCAAAGGCTAGATCCCAGTTGGGAGGTGGTGGAATCTTTAAGAGATGGGGCTTAGTTGGAAATCTTGCAGTCATGTGGGGCATGCCCTTGAAGAGGATATTGGAACCTGGTCCCTCCTCTTTTTTCTGTTTTTGCTTCTCAGCTGCCATGAGGTCAACATCTTCCTCTACTATGTGTACCTGCCATGATGTACTGCCACACCACAGGTCCAAAATCAAGAGGGTCAACTGACTATAGACTAACACCTCCAAAACTGTGTTCTAGAGTAAACATTTCTCTTTTTAATTTGACTATCTCAAGTATTTTATTGTAGTATTTGAAAGTTCACTAACACAAAAACAAACCAAGCCCAATTAGCAGAAGTGAGGAGATAATGATCAGAGCCGAAATGAATAAGTTAGAGACTAGAAAAGCAATACAAAAGATCAAAGGAACCAAGAGTTGTTTTCTTCAAAAGATAAAGAATATTAAATTGATAAACCTTTAGCTAGACTAAGAAAAAAAAAAGACTCAAATAAAATCAGAAATGAAAGAGGAAGCATTTACAATGGATATCAGATAAATGCAAAGTTTCATAAGGGAATTTTAAGAGCCATTATATGACAACAAATTGAATAACCTAGAAGAAATAGATATATTCCTAGATCCAGAGCCCAGGATATGATGACATCTTGGTTAAACTCTATCAAACATTTAAAGAAATAATACTAATTCTTCTTAACCTCTTCCAGAAAAATCAAAGAGCAGGGAATACTTCCAAATTCTTTTTACAAGGCCAGCATTTCCCTGATACCAAAGTCAGATAAAAATATTATAACAAAAGAAATTTACAGGCCAATATCCTTGATGAACATATATGCAAACATCCTCAATAAAATACTAGCAAACCAAGTTCAATGACACAGTAAAAGGACCATAAACCAAAATAATGTTGAATTTGGTCCTAGTACAAGGATATTTCAACAAATGAAATGCAATAAATGTGGTACATCACAATGACACAAAGAAGTACAAAATCCTATGACCATCTGAATCGATTTTAAAAAGAATTTGACAAAATTTGACAACTTTTCATGATAAAAACTCTTACCACATTAGTTATAGAAAAAATTACCTTAACACAGTAGATGTCATATATGAGAAGCCAAATAGCTACCATTATACTCAATGGGGAACAACTGAAAAAACTTTCTTCTAAACTTAGCACAAGACAAGAATGTCTACTCTTGCCACTTTTATTCAACAAAATATTGAAAATCCTACCAGAGCAATGAGGTCAAAGAAATAAATAAAATGTACCCAAATATGAAAGAAAGAAGTTCAAGTGTTACTGTTTGATGACAACATGATCTTGTATATAGAACGTCTTCTAAATGCTCTACTAAAACTTAGAAGGAACAAATGTATACAGCAAAGTTGCAGTATATAAAATGAACAAAATTCAGTTGCATTTCTATACACTATGACCTACTGAAAAAAATGAAGAGAAAAATTTTGTTCACAATGTTAGAAGAAAGAAAACACATAAGAGTAAGTTTAACCAAAGAAGTGAAAGACCTGTACACTGAAAACCATGAAATATTGATGGAAGAAATTAAAGGAAACACAAATAAATGGAATAGAGTGCATGTTTCTGGATTCTAAGTACTTGTTAAAATTCTCATATTACTCACAGTCATCTACAGATTCAATAGAATCCTTATCAAAATCCCCCAATTTTTCAGACTCAAATAAACAAGGCAATCTTGAGCAAAAAGGACCAATCTGGAGGCATCAGATTACCTAATTTTGAACTATTCTATAAAGCTATAATAATTAAATAGCATGATACTGGCAAACATAGACATATTGACCAATGGAACAGAATTAGAGGACCCAGAAATGAATGCATACATGTATGGGCAATTGAGTTTTGATAAAGTGCCATGGATATAAAATGAGAAAAGGACATGGTATTGGGTAAACTGGATATCTACATGTAAAAGTATGAAATTGGATTCTTTTCTCACCCCATGTATAGAAATTAACTCAAAACTAGAAGAAAACATAGGAGGAAAACTAGTTCATTGGTCTGATCAATGATTCTTTTGGATATGACCCTGAAAGCACAGGTGACAAAAGTGATAAAACAAATAGGATTACATCGAACTTAAAACTTCTGCACAGCAAAGGCTATGATTAATAGTGTGCAGAAACAACTTACAGATAAGAAGTTAATATCTGAAATATATGTGAAACTCATACAACTCAATAGTAAGAAATGAATAAGGGCTCTGAATAAACATTTCTCAGAAGACATACAACTGTCCAACAAGTTTGCTAATCATTCAGGAAATGCAAGTTACAACTACAAAACTGTATCATCTCACACTTGTCAGTGACTATTATCAAAAAGATGAAAGATAATAATAAGTGTTGGAGAGGATGGAGAGCAAAGGGAATCCTTGTGCACTGATGGTGGGAATATAAATTAGTACATGCATTATGGCAAACTGGAGATTCCATAAAAACCAAAAGTAGAATTATCATTTGATCCAGTAATCCCACTTTTAGGTATTTACTCTTTCACTGTAGCAGTACTCATGGTAGTCAAATTGCAGAATCAGTCTAAGTGTCCATCATCAGATTATATATACAAAATGAAATACTATTCAGTCTTAAAAAAGAAGGGAATTCTGTTATTTGTGAAAATATTAGGCTATGTGGAATAAGCCAGGTACAGAAAGACAAATACAATCATCCCTTAGTATCTATTGGATTGGTTCCAGGAACTCCAGGTGGAAACCAAAATCCATGATATGCTCTTGTCCCTTATATAAAATGGTGTGGTGTTTGCATATGACCTATACACATCCTCCCACATGCATTCAATCATCTCTAGATTACTTATTATTCTACATACAATGTAAAATGTAGATAGTTGTTGTATGTGTTCTTTAGGGAAAGATAGCATACAAGAAGTCTGTGTATGTTCTATATCAACAGTTTTTGTTGTTGTTGTTGAACACTATCTATCCATGGTTGGTTGAATCCAAAGATGCAGAATTCACAATTTGTAGGGCAGAATATATTGCGCTCTCACTTATATGTGAAATCCATAGCAATTCATGGAAGCTGAGAGTAGAGTGGTAGTTTAATAGTGGTTCACTTTATTCTTTGAATTAGTCCTTGCTGCTCTGCCTCTGAGGTTTATCTTAAAACACATGTGTTTTCTCCTCTTCTCCCTCTCCCAAATTAACAAGTGAACCATAGTCCCCCTACAGGAAACACCTGGAACATAGCCTTTGAATAGCTTCTTAAAAAACCCCCTGTTCTCCCTGATGGGCAGATTCACAGGCCCTGGGGCAGGAATCCCATGTGCTTCACCTTTGCTAGCAAAGCAATAAAACTTATTTTTCCTTTTTCTTAAAACCGCGTCCTCATTATTGAGTTGGCATGGGACAAGGACTGATTTTTCGGTAATAGTGGCTGTAGTAGTTGTGCAGTGTGGTTAATAGGGAGATGTTGTCAAAGGGCACAAAATATCAGTTGACAGCAGGAAATATTTTTGTGAGTTTTCTTGCACAATGTGGTGGCTGTCATTAATGATAGTGTTTTGCATATTTAAAAATTGCTACAAGAATAAGTTTCAAATGTTCTCACTGCAAAAAATGTTTAAGTATTTGAAATGATGGATATGTTAACTAGCTTGATTTAATTATGTCACACTGTATTCATAAATCATAACATCACTTTGTACCCCATACATTATACAATTTTGAATTGTCAATTTGCAATAAAATTATTTCACATTTCACTTCAAGGTCTTTATTAATTATTACTTTCCTAACAGCCTATAATAATCTTAAGCTAACAAATGAATATTCTTCCTAATGCAAATATGACTGAATTCTACTTTGCACTTTGATAACTGGATGTCTTTTCTTTGTGAATGTTAGCCACTTTTCAGTGTTATTTTTGTCCTAGATTTTTGTATGGCAGAAGATACACTTGTGTTATAATGAAAAAACTCTGAAATTAAAGGTAATTTTTATAACCAGATTGTGTCAGTTTATTCTGAATGTTTGTTCTACTTATATTAGTTTTTATTGCAAAAGGAATCCTAATGTATGAGTGTCTGTGTGTGTGATTGTGTAGAAATTATAAATGCACACACACGGGCATATAGATTAGAGTAGTACTCTTCACAGAGTTTATTATCTACTGTTACGCTCATTTACCAGCATGTATAAATTTAATAACTAACATATAATAAAGCAACTACCGAACTCCCGAGCTTAAAAAGAAAGTTTGCAAATCTTACCCTCTGGTGTCATCTATTGGTCAGATGTTAAAATTACAAATACTGTTTTATAGAGAATTTTCTCAAATGTACATGCCTCCAAGTTTTTATATTCTTATGGCAATACTATCAACTGTGTTGTTCTAAATTGTCATTATTTAACTTGTTATTGAATATTTAATAGGATGCCCAAATCTCTAGCATATGGATAATGATATTATCCGATCATAAATTGTTCCATTGAGAGATAAATTGTATTTAAAAGTTTCAGCGACTGAAAACTGCCAGATATTACAAAGAATTCTCTTTTTAGTCGCCAATACAATATAGTAAAATACAATTCAAATTAAGTAATGTCTCATTAAATGTTAGATGAAAATATTGTAAAATATACTTTGAATTTTTTATTAGTGCCACATGTGAAAAGATTTTTGTTTTCTGCTTTTCTCTTTTCAACTCAAAAGAAACTACTTAAAGTCATACCAAAGCTAAACTAATAATAAAAAAGAATCACTCATTTCATATGTTGAAATTGTTGGTTACAAATACTTCAATATATCAATAGTTTCCCAGTATTGGAAGAACTCATCAGAGTAACAAAATCTTTTGAAGAAATGCTTTTGAAGAGATTGAGTGTGCATGATAGATCTGTTTATCATGCCATTTCCATATTCCTTTTTATAGGACTTCAGAGAAAAACTACAGTATATGAAAATCAAAAATGAAAAATTGTTGCAAATGAGGTATTTCAGGGAAGCCAGATAGATCACTATGTTTGTTATATGGCTGAAGAATTACTATTATTAGTATCCTGAAATAAAATTCCATTTTCATTTTCTCTAGCATTTACAATATGCTACTTCATATGTCTCTATCCAGTGTTTAGAATTTCTAGTTCTTTGTTATGAAACCTTAAGGCTTATAAAAAACATATTACCATATCACTGGTCCAATAGATGAATTGATAAAATGATAAGCTCTGCACGAAGGTGAATGTAGGTACCCAATCACGTTCTAGTATTCATTCTACAAATATTGTATGATTTCATACCCAGTCTAAATGACACTAAAACTGTATGTTTTTCAGTGCAGAAAGTTCTTCGTTATTTCATTGTCATTGAATTCCTTCATTTCAGAGTAAGTCATTACTTACTTCACTTATTTCAACTATTCAAGAGATAATACATTTTGTTATTAAATTTAAGAAGCTCATTATAGCACCATTGGTTAATCAACTAATTAGTTTATAGGCAATATTCTATGTACAACAGGTTTCTTGTAGGAAAACAATCACTGGGCTGTGGATGAGCTCACTAAAGAACTAGTTCCTATATTCATGTAAAATACAGAGATAACCTTATTCTCTTTAATTTTCTCTCTATGTTTATTGGCCAGTGTCTTCAGGTTTTGTTCATTTAGTATCTTGCCCTAGACCAGTGTTTATTTTGTGAAGTCATTGATTTTGGGTTATGCCATGTAATTCTGACACTAAACATCTGGACTTAGGTCAAATTTCATGAGTTATGCACACAGTCTTCAACATGACTCCTCTCTTTGCAGATACCAGCCACAAACCAGTGGGCAGTGTACACAGTCTGAAAAACTGGCAAAATCACTATACTTAATATAGTTTTATCATACAAGCACACATCAGAATGAAGAGACACATAAAGCAAGGTTTGGGAGGATGTGAAATGTGGAACCTCTATTCTCAGAATGTATGACCCTACTGGAACATTTATCCGTGTCATCAACCAGTAAGTTTATCCAAACTTCAAGTGTTCAGAGTTTTTAATGGACTTTGAGTATATAGGTATGATTGGTTGAATCATTGTTCACATGATTGGATTCGATCCCCACTCTCTCCTGTTTTTTGGAAGTTCATAGGTCAGGCTGATGCCATATGACTTACAAGCCCTGTCTTCTAATCCTATGGTTGGTATTTTCAGGATGGCCAGTCCCCATCCTGCAACTCTCTAGGAGCTTACCATGAGTCACTTTATTAGCATATGCACATGTATGGTCTGAATAACCTACCAGGAATAAGAAAGACATTTCTATCACTCAGAAAATTCCAAAGTTTTAGAGGGAACAAAACTTTCCAGGAACAAGGGATAACAACCAGACAAATTCTTTATTTTAAAACAGATTCCATTATCTGTGTTTTCCTTAATGTGGGCACAATATTGTATAGTTATGGAAAAGAAAACTGGTTTTGAGTCCAAGATATGTGTTCTATTTCACTGTTATATAAGCTGACTCTGTGAGACTGTTATATCCATTTAAGATTTTACCCTATAATTTCAGATGAAGGGATGGCTAAGCAACTGAGCAAGAACTTGTCTCAAAATAAAAAAATAAAAAAGACTGGGTATCTACTCCTAAATGTTATTCAAATTCCTAGTTCAAATTGTACTTGTTAGATTTTCCTAATCACGCTATTTAAAACCAGTCTTTTTTCTAATCTACTCTGACCTCTTTATTTGAATCTCTGATATAATACAAGAAATTTTGCCTAAAATTGGATTAATTACATGCATGTACATTTTCTTTTACCATCTTATGAAAGTTGGGGAGCTCATACTCCCAATATGTAGTAAAATATTGCTCATTTTAGAATTAGACAACAAACATTGGCTAAATTTAGGGTACACTTATCCATCCTGGTTTAGAATTCACTGCATAAAAAGTACGATTACAATTGGAAAAAATGAATATCCTATACACATTCTTTTGTGTAAAGAAGAATTTAATAGTCACACAATTGTTAAAATACTTTATTAGTTGTTTTACTGAAAATCAATTTATTTTATCATGTGTAAATGTGCATTGGTCTGGAAAAAGGAAGCATGATACTCACAGGGGTAAAGAAACATTTAAAGAAATAGAATTACAGCAATAAGTAGATTATTTTATAAAAACAATACAAATGTGCACAGAAAATATGATACACTTTAAAAATTTACCATCTAAAAGGACTTGAATAATCAGAGAGACATAAGTTCCAGAATAAACATAACAGTACTATAAATATGTTAATATCCTTTAAATGTATTCGGAAATGTAATACATATCTTAGCAAAATCTAATTATATAATTTTGAAAAAAAGTTATTCTAAAGCACATCTGAAGAAATGCCAGGTGAAATTATTTAAACAAAAAAACTTTTTTAAAAAAATTTTAACTGATAAATAAAACCATAAAAATGTTCATATTAGTGAGAATGAAATTCTTCTACCATATATTCAAATGAGATAGTATCATTACACCATGTGCCTGACTGAGGTAAGGAAGTATATAAATAAAAAATCTGTCTTCAAAATTTAGTGTTTGATGATGGTGGCATTATAAATCAATGTAAAATGAAGATTATACAAATGTTAGTACACTGGGAAAAACTCAATAGATTCTCATATTACATTTTTTTTGCAAAATAAAGTCTATATGAATTGAAGAGTGAAGTATAATCAAATGACTAGAAATGAGAGAAAACAAATATGTCTTTGGTGTCAGTATGAAGAATAACTTTGTAATCATAAAAATGGAGAAATTACAAATAAAAGTAAGAAATATAGGACAAAATTAAATGAAATTAAACTGGAAAAAATATTTGATACATATGACAGTATGGATTTAGTGTTAATAGAAATTATCTGATAATCTTTGCTGTTGTATTTTCTGTATGTGAAATGCTTTTATTAAAGGGGAATTATAATAATATAATTGTAACATTTGTACTTGATTCTTTCTTATAATTTCCATCTCTCTAATGAAATTATCTATGTGATCATACATGCTACCTTTTATATAAGCCTTAATGTATTTATCAAAGTTATTTTAAATTCTGGGTTCAATACTTTCCATATCTGTCATACATTGAATCTTGATCCAATGAGGACTTTGTCTCCTCAGAATGTATTTTCTTGTCTTTTTATATGCCTTGTATTTTTGTTGTTGCTGTTGTTATTGTTATTGAAACAGTGAATTGTAGTATAGAAAATGGGGTAGTTTTTATGGCTAGAAATCAGCATGTGTTTCCTTCTGTGAAAATGCTTTGTTTCTCCTTGTAGGCACATGTTTGTCCAGAGTTGGGGTTATGTGATTGCCCTACAACCTTGATTGTTTGATGGGTTCAAGAAAAAATTATGAGTATGAAGAATTTCCAGTTTTTTTCATGTTATAATTATGAGAGTGACACAATTTCCAGCTCTCTACATCTTCAGGCTGAAACACAAGTGATAATACATTTTAATTTTCCAGATTTCTAATAAGAACCAATTTGGAACAAAGTTTTCCAGTACTATGAGATGTTATATGAGTTTACATATTTATACACTGAGAAATTGGTCCACAGTACAGGTGGGAGATGATGTAGCCTTATTCTAAGGGCATTTATTATGTGCACTGCTGATTTGGGTAGATTTAGAAGAAAAGAAAATCTATTTCTGTTTGGAATTGAATTAGTGATCCTGAATAGGCAGAGCAGATGAACATATAAGCAAAATGCAAGATGGAAGCATATTGGTCTTGAGCAAAAGTTAACCACCTATGGCCTGTGGGCCAAATCCAGGTCTGTTATTACATAAGTTTTTAGCTAAGAACATTTAAAAAATATTTTTATACAGTAGAATAAAAAGGACTAAGTAGAATATGTAACAGGAAACAAATGTGATTGTCAAAGTCTACAGACAAAATTATCTGACCCTTTAGAAAAACGGTGCCAATCTCTGATATTTCTCTCTCTAACTTGGATGTGTCCCACATATGAGCTTTTACTCAAGGTTAAAATGGAGCATCCCCAAACAGAAGAATCATCAGAATTTGGTACTCAGGAAAATTCTCTTGGAAAAAGAATATAAAAATTATAATTAAAGTATTAAATAATGTAAAATCATAATTAAAAACCCAATGGATGACAAGGTTTTCAAACTTCAGACTGTTTCTATTCATATTCACTATTATTTATTTATTCAAAAGTTATTTCTTATGTACTTACTGTTCATGAGGTACTATTTATTAAGAACCCAGCTGTGAAGAACAAAGAAATAAAAATTCCTATCCTTGTGAAGTTTGCACCCTAGTGGAGTTAAAATGAAGGTAGGAACACATAGACAAGTAAAATACATACTATACTAGATGGTGATTAAGGTTATTAAAGGGAAGAAATCAAAATAGGAAAAAGAGTGAGGGCTCGTCAGGGGTGAGGAAATTCAGATTTAAATGAGGTGTTCAGAGAAGACTTTATGAGACAGTGATATTTACATAAAGCTTTAAAGTATGTGAGCTAGTGGTACATATAGATATACGGAGGAAAAATATTCCAGCCATCAAGAAGGAAAGTGGAAATATCCTGATGTGTGTTTGACAATAAATGCTGGCAAGGATGTGGGGAACAAGAAACTCTAATACACTACTGGTGGGAATGCAAATTAGTGCAGGCACTATGGAAATTAGTGTGGTGGTTCCTCAAAAACTAAAAGTAGAACTACCATATGCATATGATCCAGATATACCACTCCTTGGTATTTATCCAAAGGGATTTTAGTGAGCATACTTTAAAGATACATGTATACCCATGACCATTGCAGCATAATTGCCAAGTTGTGGAACCAGCCTAGGTGTCCAACAACAGATGCATGGATGAAGAAAATGTGGCATATATGCACAGTGGAATTTTATTCAGTCACAAAGATTGAAATTAGTCATTTACAGGAAAATGGATGGAAATGGAGTAAATCATGTTAAGTGAAATAAGCCAGACTCAGAGAGATAAATACTGCGTTTTTACCCTCATATGTGAAAGCTAATGGAAAAAGAAGGGAGAAAAAAAGTGGGGGCTCATGAAAATTGAAGGGAGACCAATAGGATTGAAGAAGACTGCTATGGGGAGGGATGACTAGAGGGTATAAGACAGATAAAATTATTGATAAAAATTGATAAAATTATTTTTATAAATGTACTGACATGCCACAATGAAACTCACCATTTTTTATAATTAATATGTACCAATAAAACAAAGTGTGTTTGGTGTGTTCCAAGAATATGGAGAAGGTCAGTATGCAGGTAGCCATGTGAAAGACAGCCAGGAAGTAGGAGATGAAGTAAAAGAAATATCAAGTGAGCCTTTATAGGAGGTGTTAAGAAGGTTGGAATTTACTCTGAGAAAAAAAAGAAGGTATTAGAGGACTTAAAGGAGAGAAATGACATGATCTGACTTATGGTTTGATTAGATAATTTTCGTTCTTTTACAGTGAATGAGCATGAGGAGAACTAAGAAATACAGACAGAAGATCAGTTATGATGATTTTGTAACAAATCTAATGAGAGATGAAAGGGACTTGAACTATATTGATGGTAGTGGGAATGGCAAGATGCAGTCAGACATTAGATCTATTTTGAAGATAACCCAAAAATGATTTTTCATGAATTGAATGTAGTGTGTAAGAAATAGAGAAGAATCAAGGATGTCTCCCAGGTCTTCAATATGAATAACTGAAGTAGACAGTAATACAGGAAGATCATGTTTGTATATGGACAATCAATTGTTTGCTTTTATAACTATTAGATATCTAAGTAGGCAGTTTGATATATGTCTCTAGGATATAAACTTGTGATAACGATATAAATTTTGGAATCTTTAGAATATAAATGGTATAGAGTGAATGAAAATAACAAAGTGGATTTAAAGAGGAAATATGATCAAGGTTTCAGCATGGGAACTAGAGTTATTAAACTGCATTATTAAGAAGTCAGGATCAATACAGGAAATTGAGTATTTCAACTTAGTGTATAGGAAGCTGAAAATAGCATCACTCCCACCCTTACAAGAGGAAAGAAGAAGGTTGCTGGGAATGCAGCTCAGTGGCAGAGCACTTGCCTAGCAAACGTGAGGTCTTGGGCTCAACCTCAGTACTGCAAAAACAAAACAAAAACAAAAGGAAGAAAAATAGAAATACGAGTAAAAGAAAGAGTGGTGGGAGGAAGAGTAGAATGGAGAGAGAATGGGAGAATGAACAGCAGGAGGAAGGAGAGGAAGAAGGGAGAGAGAGGAAAGAAAGCCAGGTAATCTACCTTTTATAGTAAGTCTATGATAAAGATGTAAGCACAAGAAACTAACCTGAAATCTAAGAAATGACAAAAGCACTTACTTACCTGGAACAAATGTATACAGAAACTCTTAAAAAGGCAAGTTAAAACTTATAATGAATTGCTAAAGACTGAGAGTGGACCAGACAAAGAACTGAGAATCTCTGAGGACTGCAGATACAAAGAGGATCTGTACTTATTTACATAGGCTTCTTCACTGGCCTTTCTAGTGGTTCACAAACAAGGAATGGAGACAAAACAAGAGTCCTCAGGAATTATCTCTCTTGGTACTGATCTGAGAGACAAGTACAGCAGCTGGCATGGGAGAGACACAAAAACTTACCTCTATACTTCTCTTCTATTTCCCCTATGGAACAGAACTGCTAGGCTCTGAGAGAAGGACAGTAAACTCTAACCTTCTTAAGGAAAAGTGAACACAATTTGCAGTTGAGGGAAAATTAAAAACAAAAACCTCTACCCATCTACCCCATGGAAGACACAGAAATATGTGCTGGGCCCAAACCTGCAGCTTGGCAGAGAAGGATTGTTGAAAAGTTCCATTGCCTGGACCAGAGACAACAGTGCCTAAGACTAACGCTTAATCAAGACAACAGAATTTCGCCCATGCCCATATCACCAGGCTAACGAGTAGTGGCATTCTACAGCTTGGGGAAGGACCAGAGTAAAGACAGAAAAGATGTTTTCTGAGGCTAAAGTCTAGCAGAAGGGAAAAGGATATGCATTCCCAGGCATGTACTATATATTTCTTACTTACAACTTTCCTTCAAGTGATGTCCAGTTTTCATAAACACCAACAAAAACCTATGAGACATATATGCCTCATAAACAAACAAAACAAAACACTTTCGAGAGAAAAGTAATAAGCAGAATAAAATTCAGAGATGAAGCAGGTATTATAATAGCTATCAAATGTGGACTTTAAAATAATTAATATGCTATAGGATCTAGTGGAAAAGGTGTACAGCCTATTTGATCAGACGGGCAATTTCAGCAGACAGTACAAAAGTACAAGAAAGAATCAAATGGAAATTCTTGAAATGAAAGACATAGTAACAGAAATTAACAATGTTTTTAATGGATATTCATAGAATTGGTATAACTAAACAAAAAAAAAGACTTGAGGATAGATGAATATAAACTGCTGAAACTAGAACAAAAAGAAAAAGGAGTGGAAAAAAACAGATCATCTAAGAACTGTGTAGCAATATAAAGTATCTAAAGTATCTATTTGGAATCTCAGAAACAGAAGAGAAAAAAGGATGGTACACAAGAAATATTTAAAGAAATGATGACTGAGAATTTTCCAAAATCACTGATAGATACCAAAGAATAGATTCACAAAACTCAGAGAACACCAAGAAAAATGAACACACACACATACAGAGAGATATAATATTTAAACTTCTGCAAACCAAGGTAAAGAAAAGAAAATCATTATGTATTATCTAAGACTGCGTCCATGCTAATAGTAGAGGTGGCCAGTGTGAAAGAGATCATATCACTCATAAAGTATAAGATATTTACTATCTGGTACTCTGCAGAAAATATCTACCAATCCTAAAGCAAAAATGAAATTCAATACATTATATATTTATATCATATGGAAATCAATATGCATATAGTGGTGATGTTTGTGCAAGACTATTAGTATACAAAAAATCACTGATGTGCATTTTAGGCATGAAAGTTATGATGTGTAATTACATTTCAATAAAGCTGTTGTAAAAATTAATATGTATAAAACCAACAAGCACAAATTTGCAAGGGCAGAAGTATTACAGTGTAATATGTGAAAGACTGTGGATTAGTCAAGGGTTTACATCTGTAAGAAATGAGTTGCAATAACCTGAAGTACTACATTGCTACAACATGCTACTATAGACCTTTGCTTTTTTTTTTTTTTTCTCATTGGAGCCTTGCTATTGATACACCAGAGTGCACTGAAATGCAATGAAGACAAGATGAACTGCCATTCTTTTCCTTAAGTATCCAAGTGGTGAGAAATTTAAATTAAGATGGAATAATTAATGAGAAACCAATTTATATGCTTAGCTTAAAAAATAAGTGAAAGTTTTTTTTTAAGTATTTGTAATGCAATTAATGGGAAAAATTAATGACAATTGTTCTATAGTCTAAAAATTTTTGTCAAAACATTAAGCACTTCTTTACTGTTAGTTACAAATATACAGAAAAATAAAAATATATAGGAAAGTGGAGAAAATAGGAAAACCAGTATTACTTATGCTATTTTAAACTTTAGAAACATTTTATTTGAAATGAAACTTATCGATAGTAGTTTGAACAGTGCCTCTCTTCCACTAAACATAATTAAAAATAGAGAATGAAACTTCTATACCTAGGAAAAAATTTTATACTCTTAACTTTGTATCAGTTTTCAATAGTAATGTTTGTCTTTTATCCAGTTTACCCTTGTTCTTTCAATGTGATCAACTCTCTCTCAGGACTACCTTAACATTGTTTCTTTTTTTCCACTTCCTGTGGGATAGTTTCAGTTTTTTTCATCACAAGCACTTTCTTCATTCATGTCTATAAGTTTTCATTCATGTCCACTAAGTTACTTTGGCTATATATTCAGACTTTCTTTAAAAGTAGTGCCATTAGCATTCTTATAGTCAGCTATTTCTTCTGTAACTTTACTTGCATTTTATTTGAATCCCACAAAGTTCTTCGCCCCATGTAGTAAAATTTTCTGCATAAATACTGCTCCTGTTGCTTCCTGTATGGTGTTTGAAGACTTTCAATCTCATGTTTTATGTTAGTGTCTGAAAAATTCAATTAAAGAAATGTATTATATCTGTTTGTAGCATCGATAGCCAGTCAGAAAGTCCAATTTAGCTAATAAGCTTTATACTTTGAAATAACTCCTAGATCCAGTGACTGGACTCATAAAGCTGTGTTTAGTTGTATTAGTCATATAACATTGCCATAACAATGTGCCAAATACTGGAAGTTTTAAATGACAATTATATAGCTCAGTTGGTAGAATGCTTGCCTAGCATGCACAAGGACCTGGCTTTAATCCCCATTGCCACAAAAAGGAAAAAAAGAAATTGGAAATGGCTGGGGATGTGGCTCAATGGCAGAGCACTCATATAGCATGCTCTAGGCCCTGGATTCTATTCCCAGTATTAAAAAGAGATCTAGGGGGAGGGACAAGACACTTAAATGACAGAAGTTTATTTTCCACAGTTCTGGAAACTAGAAGTCTAAGATCAAAGTGTCAATTGTTTTTGCTTTTCCTGTTGCCTTTTGCCTGTGTCTCTTTTTGTAAGTATATAAGCCCTAATGGAATAGGGTCCACCTTTCCAATCTTATTTACCCTTTAATTTCCTCCTCAAAGGCCTTATGTACAAATATAGTCACATTGGATGTTAGTATTTAAAAATATGAATTTTGGAGGTGCAGACTTCATTCCATAATATTCCAACTTCTAGTACCCCCAAATGTATGTTCTCACACAAAATTGTATTTACCCCATAACAAAAGTTTTAAAAGTATTAATCCAGTTCTTCATCAAATCGAAGTCAAAGTCTCATTTAAATATCTGGAGCAAAGTTTGTTTCCAGTGTTGAAACTGTGAAATCAGGCAAATCAAATGAATCCAAAATATAATGTTGTAACAGGCATAGAACAAATGTTCTCATCCCAAAAGAGAGGTCAGGAAAAACAAAGTTCTGACAAGATACAAACAAGTTCAACACCTAGCACTGTGAATTCTATTAGATCTTAAGTCTTAGTAAGTATCCTAATGCACTGCCCTCCAGACACACAAGGTAGTAGGGTCACCATCTCAAACCTGGATAGTTACCCTGACCCCTCAGCCCTAGGGAGTTACCCCACTTCCTGTGCTGTAGGTGGTAGAAATGCCTCTTGACTCTGGACATTAGCATCCTGGCCCAATGAAACTGAGAACAAATGCCTATCTCCAGCCTATATATTCTGGGCCTATTTTATAAGATGCCTCCCTGCCGATCTCTGAATTAACTTCAAGACCATTTCTTCATTTTCTTGAAGAATAATTCACGTTTGCTGCCAAACTGCTCTGTTTTCCTATCCCATAGTATTCTAGAAGTGCTATATCTTTCCTTCGTTTTATTCTGTCTCTCTTCCCTTTAGTACAAACTGGTAGTGCATCTGCTGGTATATTCCCATAATCTCTATGAAGTGAGAGTCCAGTCACACCCTAGATATTCTCTCTAGAACATTTCATTTTTCCTTGATATATATATCTATATATATATATATAATATGTGAGTATATATAGATATATATGTATATATGGTTATGTACATATATATATATATTGCAAGGAAAAAATATAGAGAGAGAAAGCCAGGAAATATAAATGCATATATATATATATATATATATATATAGAGAGAGAGAGAGAGAGAGAGAGAGAGAGAGAGAGAGAGAGAAAGCGAGAAGGAAAGAGAGATAATTTTTAAATCCTCAAGTTCTAATTGCTTTTGGCTTAATAATTTATTCAAATTTTCTCCCTTCTTCTACATCTTAGCAAAAGCAGTAATGAGGAAAAAGTCCATACTTTCACAGCTTTGTTTAGATATCTTCTTATCTAGAAATCCAGGTTCAACACTTTTAACTTGTATTTTACACACACACACACACAAAGAGAATACAATTCAACCAAGTTCTTTGTTGCTTTATAGCAAAAATAGATTTTTCCCAAGTTTCCAGTAACATGATCTTCATTTCCATCAGAGACTCCACATAATTATCTTCAATATTCTTATTCCCACCAATAGTCCCTTTATGGCTATCTAGGCTTTTCCTGACACATACCTCAAAACACTTACAGATACTACCCATTAATCAATTCCAAAGCCACTTTGTTTTAGCTTTTCATTGCTATGACCAAAATACTTGACAAGAAAAACTCAAAAAAGGAAAAGTTTATTTTGGGCTCATGGTTTTAGAGGTTCAGTCTATTCAGGGTGATCCTATTACTCTGGGCCTAAGGTGAGGCAGAATATTATGGTAGAAACTCCTGGTGGAAGAAAGTTGCTCAGTTAACGACATCCTGGAAAGAAAGAGAGAGAGAAGCCAGGGAAAAGATATAGTCCAAGGCCACACTCCAGTGATCTACTTCCCCCAGCCATGCCCCACCTGCCTACAGTTACCATCCAGAGTTTCATTCAAATTATTAAAATTCATCAGATGGATTAATCCACTGATGAGGTTACATCTCTGATAATCTAAACATTTCACCTCCAAACATTCCTGCCTAAAACATGGGCTTTTCAGGGTTACCTATTCAAACTATAACATGCTTCCATATTTTTAGGTACTTGTTAACAGCAGTACAACACTTCTAGTACCAAACTTTGTATTAGTCTGTTAGGGCTGTCAAAAAAAATGCCATAGAATGTGTCTTACTAATTAAAATGTATTTCTCATAGTTCTGGAGGCTTGAAATTCAAGACCAAGTAGGTTTGATTTCCTTTGAGGCCCTGCTCTTTGACTTGCTGAATGCTCCTCACTGTGTTCTCACATGACCTTTCATCTGTATACATACAATCTCCTAGAGGTCCTTCTTCTTTTTATAACATCAAGAATCCTATTGGACTAGGGTTCCAGCCTTCTAATCTCATTTAGTCTTAATTACTTATTTAAAAGTTCTAGGTCTACACACTCTCAGATTGATTGATGGTTAGGGTTTTAATTTATGAATTTTGTGTGGAGGGGACATGATTCAGTTCATAAAAAGTTAAATACTTTATATACTTATTTATGGGCTATGTATAACAATTTTGTTGCATAGTTAGGGAATTAGATGGAATACAACTGGAAAATTGGGGATAAGCAAGTCTTGGGAAGAGGAGATAGACTTCTCCAAATGGGAAAGAAAATGTGATGATATTTGTGTCTCAGGTCAATACCCACCAGAGGATGACATCACCAGAGGAAGATTTTAATAACCAAGTCAATAGGATGAATCATTCTGTGGATACTAATCAGCCTCTTTTCTTAACCATTCCTATTATTGCCCAATGGGTTCCTGAACAATGGAGCCATAATGACATAGATGGAGGTTAGGAATGAACTCAGCAACATGGATTTCCAATTACATTTTACCTGAATATAGTCACTGCACAGTGCCTAATCTGCCAACAGCAGAGATCAATGCAGTCCTTGGTTCTGGACATCCAGAATGAGATATATAATAGCTAGAGTAATACTGTTTTCTATAACAAAAGAGTTCACCACATATCAATGCTTTAACAAAACAAGTTTATTTTTCATTCATGCAAACAGTCCACTGCTAGTATTACTGATTAGGGAGGGAGACGCTGTGCTTCATTTAGTATCATGCACCCTGATTTATGGGCTTATGGAGACTCTTTCACCTTTAACAAATGGGTTCCAAAGTTACCTTAGGAATAGACATCCAACTATCAAAGGGGAAAAGCATTCACACATGGGAGGCTTTATGGGCCAGGCATAGAAGTGACAAGCCTGACGTCCTTTAAGATTCCATTGTTTAGACTATAATTGCATGTCTAAATCTAACTAAGTGAAACTGAAAATGTAAAAAATAAATAAATGAATAAATAAATAATGCTTCCCAACATCTTGCTTCCCAACATCTCTATATTCAACATCTCTATTTTTGTGGAAGGAGGAGTGTGATTTTGGGGGAATATCTAGCTCTATCTAAAATACTTATAAAATGACTAATTTTGGCTTGCATGCTCAAAAATGCCTCTGGGCTTTAATTATTTGATTATTTTAATTAGAGAAGTGTAGGTAATACAGCATGTACTAACATATTTGTACTGTTTTATTCTGCTTAAGATTGTACTATATGGATGCATATAATGCAATGGATGCAATAGGTGGACTAGGAAAACTTTAGTAAATCATCTCATAATAAACTGTGTAAGTTCATCTTGCATAGTGTTGGGACCATTGAGAAGGGGAGAATATTAGAAATGAAACAAATTAAGTTAAAAGAATGAACAACCAATAAAAAAGGTATAAAGGAGAAGTAAAGACATGTTGGTAAAATGAAATGAAAGGGGCAAAAATAATGTAAGGAAAATATTCATCTCCATTCATAAAAATTAAACATTAAGTTGATACCAATTTTTATAAAATTAGAAAAAATAGAGATTTTTAAATGACATATTTGCTAATGGTTAGTACTTAAAAAATACTTAAATAGCCTATAATTCGACGAACTTTCTTTAAAATTTATTTTTATTGTAAACAAATGGGATACATGTTGTTTCTGTTTGTACATGGAGTAACGGCATACCATTTGCATATTCATACATTTACATAGAGTAATGATGTTTCATTCATTCCTTTATTTTTTCCTTCCAACCCACCCCTCCCACCTCTCTTTTCCCTCTATACAGTCCCTCCTTCCTCCATTCTTGCCCCCCTCCCACCCCCCATTATGTGTCATCATCCGCTTATCAGCGAGATCATTTGTCTTTTGGATTTTTGAGAGTGGATTTTCTCACTTAATATGATATTCTCTAATTTCATCCATTTGCCTGCAAATGCCATAATTTTATTATTCTTTATAGCTAAGTAATATTCCATTGTATATATATACCACAGTTTCTTTATCCATTCATCAATTGAAGGCTATCTAGGTTGGTTCCACAGTCTGACTATTGTGAATTGAGCAGCTATGAACATTGATGAGGCTGTATCTCTGTAGTATGCTGATTTTGAGTCCTTTGGGTATAGGCCAAGGAGTGGGATAGCTGGGTCAAATGGTGGTTCCATTCCAAGTTTTCTGAGGAATCTCCACACTGCTTTCCAGAGTGGCTGCACTAATTTACAGCCCCACCAGCAATGTATGAGTGTACCTTTTTCCCCACATCCTCCCCAACACCTATTGTTGCTTGTGTTCTTGATAATCGCCATTCTAATTGGGGTGAGATGGAATCTTAGGGTAGTTTTGATTTGCATTTCTCTTATTACTAGAGACGTTGAACATTTTTTCATATGTTTGTTGATTGCTTGTAGATCTTCTGTGAAGTGTCTCTTCATATCTTTAGACCATTTGTTGATTGGGTTATTTGTATTCTTTGTGTACAGTTCTTTATAGATTCTGAAAATTAGTGTTCTATCTGAAGTATGAGTGGCAAAGATATTCTCCCACTCTGTAGGCTCTCTCTTTGCATTGCTGATAGTTTCCTTTGCTGAGAGAAAGCTTTTTAGTTTGAATCTATCCCAGTTATTGAATCTTGTTTTTATTTCTTGTGCTATGGGAGTCCTGTTAAGGAAGTCTGATCCTAAGTCAACAAGGTGAAGATTTGGACCTACTTTTTCTTCTATAAGATGCAGGGTCTCTGGTCTGATTTCAAGGTCCTTGATCCATTGTAAGTTGATTTTTGTGCAGGGCGAGAGATAGGGGTTTAGTTTCATTCTGTTGCATATGGATTTCCAGTTTTCCCAGAACCATTTGTTGAAGAGGCTATCTCTCCTCCATTGCATATTTGTCTAGTATTAGAAAATTGTATTTATTGGGGTTTGTGTCTGTGTCCTCTATTCTGTACCATTGATCTACCTGTCTATTTTGGTGCCAATACCATGCTGTTTTTGTTACTATTGCTTTGTAGTACAGTTGAAGTTCTGGTTTTGCGATACCCTGTTTCATTCTTCCTGCTAAGGATTGCTTTAGCTATTCTGGGTTTCTTATTCTTCCAGATGAATTTCATGATTGCTTGCTCTATTTCTGTAAGGTATGTCATTGGGATTTTAATTGGAATTGCATTGAATCTGTATAGCACTTTTGGTAGTATGGCCATTTTGACAATGTTAATTCTGCCTATCCAAGAATATGGGAGATCTTTCCATCTTCTAAGGTCTTCCTCAATTTCTTTCTTCAATGTTTTGTAGTTTTCATTGTAGAGATCTTTTACCTCTTTGGATAGATTGATGCCCAAGTATTTTATTCTTTGGGGGGCTATGGGAAATGGGGTTGTTTTCCTCATTTCCCTTTTAGCTGTTTCGTCGCTTGCGTATAAAAATGTTTTTGATTTATGCATGTTGATTTTATAGCCTGTTATTTTGCTGAATTCATTGATGAGGTCTAGAAGTTTTCTGGAGGAGGTTTTTGGATCCTCTAAATATAGAATCATGTCATCAGCAAATAGTGACAGCTTAAGTTCCTCTTTTCCTATTCGTATCCCTTTAATTTCTTTAGTCTGCCTAATTGCTCTGGCTAGAGTTTTAAGGACAATGTTGAATAGAAGTGGTGGAAGAGGACATCCCTGTCTTGCTCCCATTTTTAAAGGGAATGGTTTCACTTTTTCTCCATTAAGAATGATGTTGGTCATGGGCTTAGCATAAATAGCCTTTACAATGTTCAGGTATTTTCCTACTATCCCTATTTTTTCTAGTGTTTTGAGCATGAAGGAATGTTGTATTTTGTTGAACGCTTTTTCTGCGTCAATTGAAATAACCATATGATTCTTATCCTTAAGTCTATTGACATGATGGATTACGTTTATTGGTTTATGAATGTTGAATCATCCTTGTATTCCAGGGATGAACCCCACTTGATCGTGGTGCACAATTTTCTTAATATGTTTTTGGATACGGTTTGCCAATATTTTGTTAAGGATCTTTGCATCTATATTCATCAAGGATATTGGTCTAAAATTTTCTTTCCTTGATGTGTCTTTTCCTGGTTTGGGTATGAGGGTGATATTAGCTTCATAGAATGAGTTCGGTAGGGTACCCTCCTTTTCTATTTCCTGGAATACTTTGAGAAGTATGGGAATGAGTTCTTCTTTGAAGGTCTTGTAGAACTCGGCTGAGAATCCGTCTGGTCCTGGGCTTTTCTTGGATGGTAGATTTTTAATGGCTTCTTCTATTTCATTGCTTGATATTGATCTGCTTAAATTGTGTATGTCCTTCTGGTTCAGTTTGGGAGGAGCATATGTCTCTAGAAATTTGTCAATGTCTTTGGTAGTTTCTATTTTGTTGGAATACAGATTTTCAAAGTAGCTTCTCATTATGTTCTGTATCTCAGTGGTGTCTCTCGTGATATTTCCTTTTGCATCATGTATTTTAGTAATTTGAGTCTTCTCTCTCCTTCTCTTTGTTAGTATGGCTAAGCGTTTGTCTATTTTGTTTACTTTTTCTAAGAATCAACTTTTTGTTTTGTCAACTTTTTGAATTGTTTCTTTTGTTTCAATTTCATTGATTTCAGCTCTGGTTTTAATTATTTCCTGTCTTCTACTACTTTTGCTGTTATTCTGTTCTTCTTTTTCTAGGGCTTTGAGCTGTAATGTTAGGTCATTTAGTTGTTGAGTTTTCATTCTTTTCTGGAATGCGTTCCATGCAATGAATTTTCTCTTAGTACTGCTTTCATAGTGTCCCAGAGATTTTGATATGTTGTATTATCATTCTCATTAACCTCTAAGAATTTTATTATCTCCTCCCTGATGTTTTCGGTTATCCATGTTTCATTCAATAGCATATTATTTAGTCTCCAGGTTTTGGGGTAATTTCTGTATTTTATTTTATATTTGATTTCTACTCTCAGTCCACTATGATCTGATAGAACACAAGGCAGTAGCTCTATTTTTTTGCATTTCCTAAGGGCTGCTTTGTGGCATAACATATGGTCTATTTTCAAGAAGGTTCCATGTGCTGCTGAGAAGAAAGTGAATCTGCTCATTGATGGATGGAATATTCTATATATGTCTATTAAGTCTAGGTTATTGATTGTGTTATTGAGTTCTATGGTTTCTTTGGTTGGATTTTGTTTGGAAGATCTATCTAGTGGTGACAGCAGTGCATTAAAGTCACCCAGAATTATTATGTTGTGGTCTGTGTGATTCTTGAAATTGAGAAGGATTTGTTTGATGTACAGGGATGAACCATTGTTTGGGGCATAAATATTTACTATCGTTATGTCTTCCTGATTTATGGTTCCCTTAAGCAGTATGAAATGTCCTTCTTTATCCCTTCTGAATAACTTTGGTTTGAAGTCCACTTTATCTGATATAAGGATGGAAACCCCTGCTTTTTTAATGAGTCCATGTGCATGGTAGGTTTTTTCCCATCCTTTCACCTTTAGTCTGTGGATGTCTTTTTCTATGAGATGAGTCTCTTGCAGGCAGCATATTGTTGGGTCTTTCTTTTTAATCCATTCTGCCAGTCCATGTCTTTTGATTGATGAGTTTAGGCCATTAACGGTCAGGGTTATTATTGAGATATGATTTGTATTTCCAGTCATTTGGCTTATTTTTGGTTTTTAAGTTGGCTTGGTTTCTCCTTTGAGTGGTTTTTCTCTAAGGTAGTTCCTCCCTTTGCTGACCTCCATTGTTGTTTTTCATTTCCTCCTCATGGAATATTTTGTTGAGAACATTCTGTAGTGCAGGCTTTCTATTTGTAAATTCTTTTAACTTTTGTTTATCATGGAAGGATTTTATTTCATCTTCAAATCTGAAGGTTAGTTTTGCTGGGTATAGGATTCTTGGTTGGCAACCATGTTCTTTCAGAGCTTGAAATATGTTGGTCCAGGCCCTTCTAGCTTTTAGAGTCTGGGTTGAGAAGTCGGCTGCTATCCGTATTGGTCTCCCCCTATATGTAATCTGATGCTTTTCTCTTGTGGCCTTCAAAATCCTATCTTTATTTTGAATGTTAGGCATTTTCATTATAATGTGCCTTGGTGTGGATCTGTTGTGATTCTGTGCATTTGGTGTTCTGTAAGCCTCTTGTATTTGATTTTCCATTTCATTCTTCAGGTTTGGGAAATTTTCTGATATTATTTCATTGAATAGGTTGTTCATTCCTTTGGTTTGTATCTCTGTGCCTTCCTCAATCCCAATAATTCTTAAATTTGGTCTTTTCATGATGTCCCATAGTTCTTGGAGATTCTGTTCATGATTTCTTACCATCTTCTCTGTTTGGGCAACTTTATTTTCAAGATTAAATATTTTGTCTTCATTGTCTGAGGTTCTGTCTTCCATGTGGTCTAGTCTTTTGGTGATGCTTTCCATTGAGTTTTTATTTGGTTTATTGTTTCCTTCATTTCAAGGATTTCCATTTGGTTTTTTTTTTTTTTGAGAATCTCTATCTCTTTGTTGAAATGATCTTTTGCTTCCTGCAGGTGTTCTTTCAGCTTATTGGTATTATCATTCATTGCCTGCATTTGCTCTCTTATCTCATCCTTTGCTTCATGAATCATCTTAATCATGTATAATCTGAAGTCCTTTTCTGACATTTCTTCTAACACACTGTCCTTGGATTCTATTAATATAGAGTCTAGATTTGTTTGGATCATTTTCTTCCCTTTTTTTTTCATGTTGTTCATGTATCTTCCCTTCTAGCAGTGCAGATCTGGGGTATTGCAGATTTCCCCCTATGGGCTTATAGTGGCCCTATAGGTTTCCAAAACCCTTTCTTTAAGGGGAGATCAATATTAGCAGTGCCCAAATCAGACACTATGTAATCCTAGACCAAATATCCCCTATGAGGACAATAACAAAATTGTCATAATAAACAAAATGAGTTCCAATATTATCTTCAGGAAAACAAACAGGTTTGCAATAAGGTCTGTAGTTTCTAATGGAGGACAAAGAGGATGCAGAGGGATGTAGAATGTGGCTGTTAATGGGATATGAAAAGAATATACAGAAGTTCTAGAAAATAGAAAGGGTGAGAGTGTAATCAAAAGAAATCAGATGTTAGCATGCAAAAAAGGGAGAAAGAGACTCTGAGGGAACAGGTAAACAAAAGAAAAAGAGAGCAAGAAAAGTAAAGAAATAAAAACTTAATTTTTTTAAAAAGGAGAAAAAAAGAAAATCTACTGTATAACAGTCATATACTAATGAAACCTCCCAGTGTTCAGCAGTCTGATGTATGAGAGGTACCTGACAATGAGCTTCAAGCCTCCAGCAGGCGTCACAGGATGGGATTTGCCCCACCCAAAGATCGGAGCTATGGCTTCCAGGATTATCCAAGATGGCCACTCTGGCTTTGAAATGTGTTGGCAAATGGGGAGCTGCAGCTCACGGGTGGACAAGGTCAGCTGGAGGTCCTGGAGACGTGATGCGGTTGGTCCAGCAGGGGTCCTGGAGGTCCGGTGTGTTTGGTGTGCTTGTGGGATCCTGGAGGCTGGGTGCAGTCGGTCTGAGTTCCTGGTGATAGGGCGCAGTCAGTTGGTCTGGGGGTCCTGGCGGCATGGAGCAGTCAGTCGATGTGAGGGCCCCAGAGGCAGGGAGTGATCAGTTGGGTTGAGGTATCCTGGAGATGGGACTCAGTCAGTCCGGCCAGGGATCCTACAGGGCCTGGCTGTTGTTTCAAAATGGCAGCAGCCACGTGTAATCAAACCTGCAGGTACTGTAACAGTGAACTTCCAGGTGACAGCAGGCAGCTGGTGCTCCACTGGCGGTTGGCGATCAGTTTGCTGACTGTTGTTGGACGATTGGGAGGTGAACCTCCTCGATGTACATTTACTGAGGAATAATTTATCAATAAAAACAGTTAAAATGTTGGTATCCTTGATTTAATAATTTCACTTTTGTCGATGTTATTTAATGAAATGATGAGAATGTGGTAAAAGATTGATTCAAGGGCTGGAGTCATAGTGCTGTGGTAGAGTACTTGTCTAGCATTCATGAGGCCCTGGTTTAATTCTCAGCACTGCAAAAATAAAAAAAATATAAAACATTCTCCATAGTGCCATATTTATATAAAAAAGTTCTAAGTGATCTAAATAAACAACATTGACAGTAATTAAAATAATAAGCTATATATTGCATACATTGGGCTATTACACAGTCTTCTGTCATGTTAATAAAACATTTCATGACACTGAAATGCTTATGATAATATTCTGTTGAGTAATCAAGATATACACTTATACTATAATACTAATTAAAGTTTTAAATAAATTAGAAGCCAAAATTTAAATTAAAACAAAGTCTTAACAGCTAATATTCCTGAGTGATGGAAACATGTATGATTTTTAAAATATTTTCCTTGCTTTTTCTCAGTTTTTCATTATTAAAATCTATAATGTTAACCTCCAGTTTATACTAATTTTGTTAGTTTAAGGTACTGAAAACTAATATACTAATCAAAATGATATTATCATACAATGCTATGAAAGTTTAGTTTAAATTATGATAGTCATATTATCATAGTGCTCTAAGGTACTTAATTATGGATTCTATTATAAATTAATGAGATAAATACTGTATAAAGAAAATTAAGGCAGTACTAAAGCATGCCAAAGTGTGCTTTTTTTCCTTGAAATTTGGACACAACAGTCTTCCTAGAATCAGGAAAGCATAGTCAGGCTATACTAGAATTTAAATTTTTTTTTCATGTCCAGTCCTTTCTAATAAAGACTCCTAAATGAGTCATGAATATTGAAAACCTCTGATAGCAAATACTGAAATTAAAAGTGCAGACCATTTTTATATCATGTACAAGGAATAGAGGCAGATAAAATTCTCATTATGGAGTGACATTAAAATATATCCTATTTATTTATGGAATAAATTATTTTATGTTGATTGGTCACCAAGATGCCTGTTAAGGTGGATCAGGACAATGAAGACTAGGTGAATGCAAAACAAGGAAAGAAGTCATCTTAAAATTATTTTGAAGTACTGGGTTCACATTCTTCTTTTAAGCCTCTTAGGGCCAGTGCCCATTATTGTTGAATATGTGCTATTTGAAAATGCCTTATAAAAGTATGAATGAAAACCTAATTCCAGGGATGCTCTACAGGCAGGTTCTACATAATTTACATGGAAAGCACTGGGAAATGTTAACTTATTCAAAGTAAATTTGAAGAATGTAAGATAGCATAGCTATCCCATAAACTGAGTTTTAAAACTGATTATCATAAAAATGTTTTTAATGGAAATAAACCACAAAATTTTAAATTAGTATGACATAAAATGGAATTAAACATTTTCTAGATTTCCAAGTCATTTCTGTGCAACATAGATCATCACATTATTTTTAAGTATTAAGATTCTTTTGCAAATATATTTTATTATCACTTGCACATTGTATTTTATGTATCTTGTATATTTACCTTGTTGCCAATCTATGTATCTTTCTTCATGAAACTGACTAACCTTAGGATTTTGTTCTAAATGAAAGAGATTAAAAAAAATTTCTAAGTTCAAGAGATATGTATCATTGTGAGAAGTCAATAAATATTTGTTAATTTTCTACTATATGCCAGTTAGTATTCTAGACATTGGGGAGGATGGGATATTAATGAAAGAGGTTCAATAGATCAAATTCTTATCCTAAGCATTAGTTATGTGAACTCAGCATCTGGAATAAAAACTCTGATTTTTTTCCCCACACCAATCTTGAGATCTCTTTTGATCATCACACTATATATAACACACAATTTTAATAGCTAGAACACATTGATTTGAGAGGAAGAGATAATGAGCGAGAAAATATTTTCATCATGGTAGGGATAGGCATTTGTAAGTGAACTAAACTTTATACTAAATTGTATAATAAATGAAAATCGATATATTTCTAACCTTCTCAGGCTTGATAGCATGTAGAATTATAAATAGAATCTTCAACCAAATGAGTTTCCTGTTTGTTAAGAGATCCGTTTGTTGGACATACATAGCAACTTTTATTTTTTCTGTCATCCAAATGCTGTTTTTTAAAACATATCTTTCACAAGCCTCTAGACATAGAGCATTGATTAAATTCTGTTCCTGTGTTCAAACTCTCTGGACGTAGGTTTAAAGCAACGTTTTTCCACAGTGAGCACCACCTTCTAATAAGATCTCTTTAACATCTTCTTTTCTTTGTCTTTCTGTTTTCCTCTCCCTCTTTATAGATATCAAATTTTATGTATGATATATAAAAATAAAAGCCAAATTATGATATTTAATTATTAGATGACTCTAAATCTATTTTCTTGATGTAAATAAATGTTTAACTTTGTTTAAATACGATAGACTTTCACATATAATTGAGTAACGATACTGTTCTTCAATTTTTATATATATTTTTAGTTGTAGAGGGACACAATACCTTCATTTATTTATTTTTATCTGGTGCTAAGGATCGAATCTAGTGCCTCATCCATGCTAGGCAAGCACTCTACCACTAAGCTACAACCCCAGCCCTGAGTTATTCTTTAATTAAGATGAATGCACAGGTAACAAATTGAAGTTTTCTAAACAATACTGCTTATAGTGTGCCTTTCTAATTATTTTGCAGCACGCATTCATGCGAACTAGAGGTAATATTTTATTTGGCCCTCTGGATGAAAATTTACCCTGAGATTATATGTCCGTCTTCCTTGATAGGGGAACTTAATAGAGGAAGAATGGCGAGAGGTGAGTAAATTTCTATCATTTCCCACCTTAGAAAAGGCAAGAGGACAAGCTATTTGAACAATCCTGTTGAAAAATCTGTATTTTAAAACCATATTTTTCTCCTTCTAATTATTGCTACTAAAATGATTATTAATATGAGAGGTGTTTTGTTTTTTTTTAATGAAAAAGCTACATAAGTAGATGCTGGATAACTTGAACCACAGGGTAATTTGGTAAGAGTAACCAACATTTTCAGGTAACTCTCACAACTCTACTCTCTAATTGGCTGTGAGAATTTGCCTTTTTTCTATTGTTCTGTCCCTCTCTGTTATTTATGAGGTTATCATTTACTTGGTTTTATTTAGATGCCAGGATTCTGACAGTTGTACTTATTGCTCCTCTATTTCTAATAAAAATTCTATTACACTTTTACATAAACAGGAGATTTATTACACTACTTATTACCAGGTTAGCATTTCAACTCTAGTATGAAGGTATAAATGGTGTTTTAAAATAAGATGGGACAATCTCTACAAAAGAAATTATTTTCTTTTGTGATCCAGAGGCTCATTTTTCTTAATTATTTTTGATGTTTTTTTTCCCATTACAGCTCCACTTTACATTTTCAGAAAACCAAAATCATTAACTAGTTTCCTTTAAAATGGCTATAAATTTTGTAAGAAAACTTCCCTGTAATTATTTCTGTCACTTGCAGAAAAGGTATATTGTTCAGAGTGTCATGAATCATTAAGAAAAAATAGTTTATGCATTGTCAATTCTACCAGGAAAATTGCATCTTTTATGAGTAACTCCCTGAAGAAATTGAGTAAATCTCATTGTTAACTTTTCAGGTCTAAATTGGCAATAATGGATTTGAGTGCTGTGTGCACTAGGCAAAAATATCAGAGAAAAGCAAATTTTTGAAAAAAAAAATGACATATTGAATTTAAATTTAAGTCTACTATAGTGTTATGGTAGTAGCTAGAAAAGCAGACAATAATTGAATTGAGGCATAAGTAATTTTCGATTGCTGAAAATTTTTTCTGTGTGTTCTTTGGTTTGTTGTATTTTGTTTTGTTTCCATCCAAGACGACAAAGTCAAAAGAACAAAAATGATGTTAAAAATCAAGTGGTATAAATCAATTAATGATTATTTGCTAGGCTTCTTATAGTTTGCTATTTTAAGTTATCTGCACTTACATCATATGAGATTGCCAGGTATGTGTCCATTATTTATTTTTTTATTTTTTGGGTACCAGGAATTGCACTGGACCACTGAGCCACATCCCTAGCCCTATTTTGTATTTTATTTAGAGAGGGTCTCACTGAGTTGCTTAACGCCTCGCTTTTGCTGAGGCTGGATTTGAACTCATGATCCTCTTGCCTCAGCCTCCCAAGCCTCTGGGATTACAGGCATGCACCACAACATCCAACTATTCATTATATTTTGAGAAGTAATTTTTAACATTTTCTGTCTTGAATAACATTCCTGTTTTCTTAAAATTTTACTTTTAATAATCTTAAGAGTATTATATCTTAGGTGAATGTTTCTAGTTTATGACTTTAAAAAAAATCTTATCTTGCCGTGAGACTACATGATTATAAAATTGACTTTCCACTCCCATTGCAATTTTAACTCTAATCCTAATGAAATTTGATTAGGCTTGTCACTTAAGAAGCACTTTCTTAAAAACTTGTCAAATGACCCAAGTCCTCAAACTGAAATAAAAGTCAGTGTTGCAACTTATATTGGCCCAAAATAAAACAATAAAAATGAATGTATAATTTCAGAAGATAATGGAAAATATTTCTTTAGTCTTAGTTGGTTCATTTCCAAATGCTGGTGCTCTAAAAGTTTTTGTGTTTTTCAAACACCAATTTTTTTTTTTCAAAAAGATTCAAACTGCCTAAAAAGTTCAAAACATTTCCTTGACATTCAATTTTTCCTTTTTCTATATTTATTGTCACTGGGAGGGAGGGGATAAACAGTCACACTGACAGTGTTTTAGATAAAATGCCTTCATAAAACTTTAGAGGATTTTACTCCTTAGTTCATTTTATGTCCTTTGAATTTCAGGTTTTGATGTCAATCTACTACTTGCATCCCTGCTGAGTAAGATGAGAGAAATTCAAGATTGTGCATACTAACTCTTCTTATACCACATGTCTATTTATTTGCAACTTATATTTCAAACATTATTTTTTCTTTGTTCTTTACTGTGCCAGTTTTTTTGGTCTCAAAGAAAAGAAATCCAAACATTTAACATTCAGTGATTGTTTACTTTCATTGAGTTTGATGCTCTGTGAAAGACTAATCCAGAACTATGTTTATTTTTTTTCCTTCATTATGGTCTTCAAACACTTGTGCATATCATCTTCATTTTGGATATAATGTTATTGGTTTCATAAGTTTTATAACTAAAGTAAATAAACCAATTGAAACTATTGATAGTTTTAATGAGATAAAATTACTTCAGTTACTTGAAGTAACCTGGTTGATTGTGGGGGTCCTCTCTGCCACATCCTGCATGGAGGAGGAAAGGGTTAACTGCCAGAGGAGGATGATGGTGGTTTTTCTATCTATTACCCAAGAAACTTACCTCCTCAATACACACACAAAAGCCAATACCCTTTTTAAATGAGAGGGGGCGTGATGGGTCTGGCCATATCAGCTCTGGCCTCTTACAACAACATGGAGTAGCCCAACTCTCCTTTATTTATAATATACAGGTAAAGGGGGCAAGGACTGGGAGGAGTTTCTTCTGTGATGGACAGGATAGGGTGGAGTTAGGGGAGCCATCCTCTTAGGGGGAAAATTCCAGAAGGAGACAGGGAACCACTCCCATGCAGTGCCACATACTTCCAGCAATTCCTAGAAGTCAGGCAGCTGCATCCTATGGCTCTACCTAGTCTGATTCTGCTAAATAAGGATGGCTTCTCACAGTTGATCCCAACAATTGTTTTGGTTATTATAATATTATGGAAAATATGAAAAGAGTACATTTACTTATTCTAACTAAAACAAAACAAATCAATAATTTGGGATGTAGAATTTTATTAATTTGGCAGTTTACACTTATAATTATTAACAGACTAAGAAATTTCTCTGAAATATCATTACACAATAATAAAGCTCCAATTTTCAGCACCATTTCAAAGTAAGGAAAGATCCTATGCAATATGTGCAATATGTGACAGAAGCATGTTACAGGATCCCTTCACCATCTATACTTAATATATCTGAAAATAGATTTGGAATTTAAAACAAAATATAAATTTTGAGATCTTATGTAATGGAAGCATCTGTTCCATCCCTTCACCCTACATACTTAGTCTACATATTGCAATTGGATAATAGATGAAGCACTGAACCACCTGGTTTTTGTTCAGTCATTTCAACAAGTATGTTTCATGTCAGTAGTTCTGTTTTACTGATGTACTACAGAGGTACTCTTCCGTATCTTTGGTTTATAGTTCTCTAAGAGAATTATACTGCTTAGTTTTTGTTTTTTGTGGGGTTTTTTTTTTTTGCATTTTATATTTAATATTTGTCCTCAAATATATTTTAGATTTTTTGAACTAAAGGAATTATTTTTTGCATATATAGATAATTGTGTGATAGACTATAGTCAATGTTTGTTTCCTCAAAAGGTCTTGCTGCTGGCAGGTGTTTTGGGCTACATTCATCATAACTGTATTGAACACATTTCATATTTGAATAAACTGGGAAATTTGGAAAATTTATCTTAAAATATATTCTGTACTTAAAATATGAAAGTTGAGATACTGTGGGTGCAAAAACCAAGTATTTTTTTTGTAAATTGTAACTATCTTGTAATTATCACAATGATCACCATTATAAACAAGCACAAGGTGGAAAAGAATAGAGGATCTGCCAAACTTGAATTTTAATAGAAACAATTCACAAGTAATTCTCTGTGTTATAGCTAAGAGCTTCAAGGGTCTTTGTAAGAAGTGTTGAAATTGAATATGATTTAAACATGCTATATTTGTAAGAAGTGTTGAAATTGAATATGATTTAAACATGCTATATCATGTATATAGTTTTTATAAATTTTCATTACTTCCATAATAAATTATTTATGGTTTTGTAAATTTAAATAGTTTGTTGATAGATTTTGGATCAAGTGGAAGAGATATAGTAAAAGTATATACAGATTGTATATATTTGCATTTGTTATTTCATTCAAAGTGCAATTTACTTCCTTAAGATGTCTGAACTGCATGGTTTAAAATTCTAAAAATAATTAGCATATATATTGTGTTTTTAATTTTACCTCCAAGTTACATATATTATCTCAGTTAATTCTCACCATAGCATTGTGAAGTGGGAGTTAAGAGCCACAATACACAGGGCACATTTGGTACTGAAAAATACAACTGACTTGAAAAATTCTGTAAAGGGGTTCAACAACAGATTTGAGCAGACCGAAAAAAGAATAAGTGGACTTAAAAATAAGACGTTTCAAATTATTGAGTCTGAGAAACAAACAAAAATGAATAAAAAGAGAACAGAGCCTAAGGTACTTACAGAAAAACAGAAAGCCAATATATTAGAAATAAACTCAGTCTAAAGGAAGAGAATGATAACAATTAGAATAGAGATAAATAACAACGGAAAAGAGAAAATCAACTAAAAATCAACTAAATGTTTGTTCTTGGAAAACATCAACAGTATTGACAAAACTTTACATTGTCTAAGTCAAAAAGAAAGAAGAAATCAAACAACATTACCCTATGTAAATTTATGATTACACAAATGGTACGCCTTTCTCCATGTACAAACAGAGAAACAACATGTATCCCATTTGTTTACAATAAAAAAAGAAAAAAGAAAAAAGAAAGAAGATTCAAATTCTAAAATAGAAATAAAGGAGATGTAATTACTAACAATTTTTTGGAAATAAAAAGGATTAGAGAAGAGTATGAACAATTTATGCCAGGATATTAGATATGGACAAATTCCCAGAGCTACACAGCTTAGAAAGATTGAATTCTGAAGAAATAAGTAAAAAAGTTCTAGAGATGGATATTGATAACGCTTGCACGACAATATGAATATACTTATTGCTTCTGGATTGTACACAAAATGGTTACAATGATAAATTTTATGATTTGTATTTTATCAGAATTCTTTTCCAAATTTTATTAAAGAGATCCTGTTATTCCATACCTTGTCAATCAGTTTGTATTGTCTGATTTTATGAGTTTCAATTGGCATAAAATATAACTCATTTTCATCTTGGTTTGTGTTTTCCTGATTATTAATGGGATTAAGCGTGTAGTTATATTTATTATATACTATATAGTCTCTTCTCTGAACTGCCTAACCTTTGCCCATTTTTCCATTAGTTGGGCTGTCTTCCTTATTAATTCATAAGGGAAGAGTGTGTATAATGATTTGCTCAGTGAACCATAACAAAGTACCATATACTGCATGGCTTAAACAACAAAATCTTATTTTCTCGAAGTCATGTGTGAATTCAAGGTGATTACAGAGTTGATTTCTCATACAACCAACTCTTTGACTTATATTTGGTGACAAACCCCCTATATATTTGTTTTAGTCAGCTTTTCTGTCACTGTGACCAAATGACCTGACAAGAACAACAAGAAGAGAGGGAAAATTTTATTTTGGCTCATGGTTTCAGAGTTTCAGTGCATGGTCAGCGCATTCCATAGCTCTGGGACCACAGTGACACAGAATATCATGGCAGAAGTGGTAGAGGAGAAAAACAGCTCAGGACATGGCAATCAGGAAGTAGAGAGAGAGAGAGAGAGCGAGTTCTGCTCATCATGGACAAAATATAAACCCCAAAGACATACCCGCAGTAATCTACCTTGGCCAACCACACCCCACATGCCTACGGTTACCATCCAGTTAATTCATTCAAGTAGATTTTTCCACCAATTAGACTATACTTCTCATAATCTAATCATGTCACCTCTAAAAATTCTTGCATTGTCTCACACATAACAACATTCACATGGTCTTTCCTCTGTGTATATATGTATCCTGATCTATTCTTTTTTTTAAATTTCTTTTACCTTTATTTTATTTATTTACTTATTTTTATGTGGTGCTGAGGATCAAACCCAGTGCCTCACACATACTAGGCAAGTGCTCTGTCACTGAGCTACAAACGCAGTACCTAATCTCCTATTCTTATAAACCAGACATACTTGATTATGGTTCATCCTAATGACCTAATTTGACTCAATTATGCTTTAAACATACTTATCACTAAATAAAGTCACATTCTGGAGGTGCTAGGTGTCAGGTTTTCATCATATTAATTTAACAGCCCTTATCAATGTGTGTGAGTGAATCTGTGTTCACTTCTGTATGTATTCTCCCTACAAATCCTGTCCATTATATTTCAAGATTTTGTATTCATTTTCTTGAACCTGGTTTTTAATTAAGTGTTTTAGTCAGTTTTTTCACTGCTGTGAATAAAAGCCTTGACCAGAACACTTTTATGGGAGGAAAAGTTTATTTGAGGGCTAATGTTTTCTGAGGTATCAAAGTATTGACAGCTGACTCTGTTCCTTGGGGTTTGAGGTGAGGCTGGACATCATGGTGGAAGAGTAGGACAGGGAAGCAGCTAACATGATGATCAAAAAGCAGAGAGAGACTCCACGTTCCATATACATTTATTCCCCAAAGCCATGGCCCCAAGGACCCACCCTTCTAGTCACACCCTACCTGCCTTCATTTACCACTCAGTTAATTCCCATCAGAAAATTAATTCACTGATTGGATTAAGGCTCTGATAATTCAGTCATTTCTCTAACTTTTCTTGCATTGTCTCACACATGAGCTTTTGGGGGACACAACATCTAAACTATAGCATTAAGATATAAATATTATTTAGCCATCATCTCAGTTTATTTGTACTTTTATAACAATGCCACAAACTGTGTAGTTTTTCAAATTTATTTTTAACTGAAATATAAAAACAAAAATTGTACATATTTATGAGATGCCATGTGATGTTTCAATACATGAATGCATTGTGTACTATTTAAATCAGGTTAGAAATATCAATTGCAAAATATTTATCTTTTTATGGTGAAAACATTCAAAATACTTCCTTCCAGCTTTTTGAAATATGTAGTACATTATCATTATCCTTAGTTGCCCTACTAAGAAATAGCACACCAGAATTTCTTACCATTAACTCTAATGTATTTCTCTCTATTTCTCTTGAATTTCTATTCTCCCCTGTCTCTAGAACTAATATTCTACTCTCAACTTCTGAGATCAACCTTCACATATTCCACATATGAGTGAGACTGTACAGTAATTTTTTTCTGTGCCTGACTATTTTACTTAAGGAACAAGAAAGATCTCCAATTTCACCTGTGTTGTTGCAAATGATAGGATTTCATTAATTTTTATGGATGAATAGAATTCTATTGTGTATATCTATCATATTGTATTATCCTTCAATTGATGGATACTTGGGTTGTTCCTATTTCTTGGCTATTGTGAATAGTGGTGCAATACACATGGGAGTGCAGTTGTCTCTTTGACATACTGATTTAATTTCCTTTAGATATATGCTGACTAATGGGATTGCTGAACCATATGGTATGTTTACTAAATTTTTTTGTAAACATATACTGTTTTTCCATAATGGTTGTAATAATTGATATTGCCACCAACCATATACTCACCAGCACTTGTTATCTTTAGTATGTTTTAAATTTTATGCCAATATTAATTTTTAATAGTGAGTATTTATTACAAAGAATTGTGGGTTTCATTGGTTCCTATTCATATATATATATATATATATATATATATATATATCTTTAGTATTTCTGACAAGATCTATTCTTACTATAATGAGTTTTGATTTGCATTTCTCTGATGATTAGTAATGCTGAACATTTTTTCACATACATGTTGGTCATTTGAATGTCTTCTTAGTCTGCTTAGGTCCATGGCTAATTTTTAATGAGGTTATTTATTGTTATTATTATTATTTTGCTATTGAGTTGTTCGAATTCCCTGTTTATTCTAACTCTTTTCTTTTTTTTTTTTTTTTTTTTTGCGGTGCTGGGGATCAAACCCAGGGCTTTGGGCTTGCAAGGCAAGCACTCTACCGACTAAGCTATCTCCCCAGCCCTGTTTATTCTAGATATTAGCCTCTTATTGAACATACAGTTTCCTAACATTTTCTCACATTCTGTAGATTGTTTCTTTGTCTCATGATGGTTCCCTTTGCTGTGCAACTTTTTAGTTTGATATAATCCCATTTGCCTATTTTTGCTTTTGTATCCTATGCTTCTAGGGTCTTTTCCAAAAATCTCTTTTCCATTGTAATGTCCTGAAGCATTTCACCCAAGTTTTCTTCTAGTTGTTTCATAGATTTATGTCTAACATTTAAGTCTTTAATTCATTTTTAGTTGATTTTTAATTAGTTATGTCAGTCAGATTTTATCACTGTGACCAAAATACCCAACAAGAAGAACTTAGAGGATGAAAAATTTATTTTAGCTTATGGTTTCAGAGGTCTCAATCCGTGGTCAGCCAACTCCATGCTCTAAACCCAAGCTGAGTCAGATCATTGCTTCAAGGGTATGCTGGTGGAAAGCTACTCAGCTCATGGTGGCCAGGAAGTGGAGGTGGGTGGGGAGAAGAGGTTACAGAGCAGATAAACTCTTCCAGGGCACATCTCCAGTGACCCATTAACTCCAGCCATGCCTCACCTACATCTCACCTCTGAATATTCCTGCACTGACACAGGAATTTTGGGGGCATACCTAATATGCAAACCATAACATTAGTAAAAAATGGGATCTAGTTTCATTCTTTTTCATGTGTATATCCAATTTTCCCAGCACCATTATTCGAAAAGATTGTTCCTTCTTCAATGTATGTTCTTAGCAACTTTATTGAAAATCAGTTGGCTGTAGATGTGTACAATGACTTACAGTATCTCTATTGTTACATTAGTTTATTTGTTAATATTTATGGTAATATCATACTGTCTTTACAACCACATCTCTGTAGACTATAGGTAGTATAATGCAACCTGTTTGTTTTCTTTCAAGATGGCATTGGCTATTTGGAATGAATGTTCTGTTCATATTTTAGAATTATTTTTTTTAGTTCAGTGAAGAATGTTGTATTAGTTAGCTTTTCATCACTGTGAACAAAATACCTGACAAGAACAATTTAGAGGAGGAAAGTTTATTTGGAGCTCATGCTTTCAGATGTTGGTTCCATGGTTGGCTGACTCTATTGCACTGGGCCTGAGATAAGGCAGATCATCAAGACATAAGGGCATAGCTGAAGAAAACTGCTCAGTTCATGTCAACTGGAAGTCAGAGAGAGAGAGGGAGAGAGAGAGAAAGTAACCAGGGACAAGATATAATCCCCAAGGGCATGCCTTCAGTGATCTCCTTTCTCCAGCCATGCCCAACCTGCCTAGAGTTACCACACAAATTATTAATCCATCAAATGGATTAATCTACTGATGAGGTTTCAGCTCTCATAATCTAATCACTTCACCTCAGAATATTACTGTACTGTATTGTCTCAATATGGAACAATTTAAGAGGAATTGGCATTAGTTCTTTTTGATAAGTCTCAACAGTGAATCCACCTGGTCCTGGACCTTTCTTTCAATAGAGACTTTTTACTCTTCACAGAGCTGTTTAGCATGTCTATTCATGATGCAATCTTGGTAAATTGTATATGCCCAGGAATTAGTTAATTTCTTCAAGATTTTCAAATTTGCTGGCATACATTTATTCACAATAGCCTCTAATGATTCTTTGTAATTCTGTGGTATCAGTTGAAATTTCTCCCTTTTCATCTCTAATTTAAAAAATTAATCTATATATGGGTTTGTCAATTTTTACCTTTTTTGAAGAGGTAGTTCTTCATTTCATTGATCTCTTATGGTTTTTCATCTCTATTTCATTTATTTCAGCTTTGAGCTTTATTTTTTCTTTCCTACTAATTTTGGATTTTGTTTGTTCTTGTTTTTCTAGCTCCTTGAGTTGCAGTGATAGGTTGTTTACTTGAAATCTTTCTGCCTTTTTGATGTAGACTCCCCTCATAGTACCACTTTTGTTGTATCCTATAGGTTGTGGTATGTCATATTTCCATTTTTTTTTCCTTAAAATTCTTTTAATTTCCTTCTTGACTTCTGCCCTGATCCTTTGGTTATGCAAGAGTACATTGTTTAATGTCCATGTATTTGTATAGTTTCCAAAGTTTTTCTTATTATTTATTTCTATTTTTATTACCTTGAAGTTGGAAAAAGTACTTAATATGAGGTCAACTTTTTATAATTTGTTAAGACTTGTTTTGTGGCCTATCATATGAACTATCTAGAGAATGTTCCATGTGCTATTAAGAAAAACTTGTTGGATGGAATGTTTTGTAAATATCTGTTAGGTTCATTTTTGTCTAGAGGGCAATTTGTTGATGTTATGGCTGGATTATTTCTCCATTGCTGAAAGTGGGGTATTAAAATACTGTACTATTATTATATTAGATTCCCTCTTTCCCTGTAGGTCTATTAATATTTGCCTTATATATTTGGTGCTCTATTTTGGGGTTCAAATATATGTAGAATTATTATTTCCTCTTGCTTAGACCCCAGTCTTCCCAAACAGTTACTTCAGACCAATTTTGGCAGTACTATTATTCTTTAGGTGAAGGGAAATTCCTGACACTGCCCCATCATTTTCCCTGGCATCAATGGATAAAAGGATGATTTTTTTTACATGAACTTCTGTAACTGGAAGTACGGAGAGTCTGATACTCCCTCTAATCTTCTTGTTTTAAATTATTAAAAACAAAATTTGAAAGACATTAATACACTGAAAAGGAAGTAAAAACTAAATTAAAGTGTGAATGCTGGAAATCACAGCACAAAAGTTGGGTTTGTGGTATCCAACGAACAAGACACAAAATCCAGGAACTTACTCTCTGAGAAATTTAGTAAGAGGTACATTAGCATAATACACATGCCCCATAGGCATATAATATCAGTGTTAGGTTTTCCTGAGAACAAACCTATTGCCCCAAAGGTGCTGCATGAAAAAATTGTCTAAGGAAAATGTGATATATATATATATATATATATATATATATATATATATACACACACACACACACACACACACACACACACACAATGGAGTATAACTCAGCCATAAAGGAGAATGATTTTATGCCTTGTGCCAGCAAACAAATGAATCTGGAGACTATCATGGTAAGTGAAGTAAGCCATTCTCAAATATACCAAAGGTCAAAATTTTTCTCTGATAGGTGGAAGCTAACCCACAATAAGGGGAAGAACAAAAGTGTAGTAGATTAGACAATGGGGAAGGGAGGGAACAGAAGGAAGATAAGAAAAGGAAAGACAGTGGGATGAATGTGACATAATTTTTCCACGTACATATATGAAAACAACACAGTGAATCCCACCACCATGTACAACCATAAGAAGTGAAACTAGAATAAGATATATTCTGTGCTTGTATAATTATATCAAAATGGATTCTGCTGTCATATATAACTAAAAAGAACCAATAAAATAAAATATATACAAAGTAAAATACTGGCCTGATACATGATAAATTGTTTGGAAAACTTGTTTTGGTTAGCTTTCTTTTACTCTAACAAAATACCTGAAATCATAAACATATAAAGAGGTAAAGTTTATTTCTGATCACAGTTTTGGAGATTCCAGTCAGTGTTTGGTTGGTCTCATTTTCTTTGAGCCTATAGCAAGGCAGAGCATCACGGTGGGAGCATATGGTAGAGTAAAATAGCTTGCCTAATCATAAGCCAGGAGCGAACGAGAGCATGAAGAGGGGGCTGGGGTCCCACAATCCTCTTTAAAGGCATGCCCCAATTGACTTAAAGATTTCCCCATACTCCATTTCTTAAAGTTTCCATCTTCTTCCAATAGTTCCTTCCTGGAAATCAAGCCTTTAATACATGAGCCTTTGGGGTTAATTCAAAATCCAAACTCTGGAAACTTCTTGAGATTGAATAATCGAAAGGTAACACTCATAGGGATTGAGGGACAATTTCTGAGCAGAAACCGCAAGGATAGATATTAGCCTAGATCCTAGAACCTCCAGGAAACATACAAAAAATAAACAAAAGTACATCTTTTCTGTATGTGTGCGCCTTTAACTCAGGTCATGACAAATTTCTATAGTTAAAATTGTGATAAATATGAACATTTTTGTGAATCTGCAAAAAATATAAAATAAATTATCACATGTTTAAAGCAAAAAAATCATTGGAAAATGGATAAAGACCAAAAAATTATTAACATAGAACAAACATTGGTAAATACATAAGTTGAACTTCTAGAATAAAGGATATTTGTAACTAAAAACAAAGTAAGTAAGTTTAAAAACAGGTTAGACAATGAAATTTGTGAACTGTAAGAAACTTTTGAGGAAATTCTCCAAAGTATAGCATAAAATACAAGATGAACCATATGGAGGCAGAGACAAATAAAAGGTAGAGCGAAAAAGGTTAACATGTATAATTAAAGTACCAGATGATGATACAATGGAAGAAACAACAAAGGAATTGTTTCAATAACAGTAACTCAAATTAGCAATTTGATCTTTCAACCTGAGTGCCCCCTTCAGTTATAATTACATGAAGAAAACAAGAGATACCAAAACTGACCATAAAAAGATCACTTCAAAAAGATAAAGGAATAGAAATAAAAATGTATGGAAGCAAACGTAATCATAACAATAACAACCATAAAGTAGAACATTTAAACAAAATAGAATGTAATCAAAGATAAGCACATACATGTTAGAGGGATAACAGATAAACTATTAGATATGCTATGTCAGAGACACAGGAAGAAAGCAATTCATAAAATTTGTAATACAAAATTTATAATTCTTTATAATTATATAGGTATAAAAAATTAAAAGTTTAATAAAAATTAACTAGTATAGCTCTATCATAAATATTTTATCAATTCTAAGTGAAACAAATGTTTTAGGAAAATAAGCTAACAAAATATCATACTTTGGAAAAAATTAAAAAGAAAATTTATCAAATATTAAATCCAAGAGAAGCCATATTTGGTGCCTTTTATATCAAACTTAAAATGTTTAGTAAGCACCTTGGTACACAAAGCATTGCTGCACATGTAAAATATATAAATTATTTAAATGTAAAGCATGAAGCTGGAAAAAATTTGATATAAACACCTGGTAAGTACAATGTAAGATGAAAAATGATAAACCAATTTAAACATTGATGAAAAGATTTTCATTGTTGCTCTTATTGTTGTTTTTGTAGTATTGGGGATTGAATGATGAAAAGTTTAGATAAAATATAACATAGTACATCATTGTGTTACAATATCTCTGTCATATAATGAAGTAAATCTTCAAATAAATTCAGGAAATATTTTAACATAACTTTTTACATCCAAAGGTCAAAAGAGAAAAATTCTATGATCTTGAAAGGCATTTTTAAAAATCTACATTAGTTGAGGGAATGGAGGATATTTTAATATGAGCAAAGCCTATCTCAAATCCACTACAACATCACACATAAATGATAAAACTTCAAAAGAAATGACTTTATACATCAACTGAAAGAATTAATTTTTGAAAATATGCATATAATTATTTAAATAAACTTTTAATTTAAGTATAAGGCATACGCAAAACACTAAAGATTATATCTCACTCTTTAAATTGTAGAAAAATGAAACTTCCATATAACCAGCACCAAAGTCAAGAATAAAACATCACCTGTACCCCAGAAGCATCTTTTATACCTCAACTGAAGATAAATATATATATCAAATTTTAAAAGAATGATGAAACTTGCAGTGACCTCAAATAGGCAAAGAAAACATCATTGTTTCATTATATGGAATTTATTTAATCTCTGTCAAAACCCATTTATGACACCATTTATGATTTATGATCAATAAATAATGAAAAATAAAAATCAACACCTATCACAGAGTGAATGTAATTTTGTAATCTTATGCAAAGTGGGAAAGACAGTTCCAGCTTTGGAATAGACTCTCTTGTGAAGACTGTGCATGCTTAACCTGCTGTGAGACTCAGGTAAACCAAGGTTAGCATCAGGGAGGGTAGCCAGGGAACTGCCTTCACCAGCATTACCCCATCCTTGGGTGGCACAGCATAGTGCAAGATCCCATTCACTAGGGATTGGATGGGGGTAGTTAGAACAAAGACTATTTCTCAAACAGTTACCTCTCAAACAAATTGAGAATGCTTTACCATTATGGAAATCATATCTTTATTCATGAAGAACAAAAAATAAATAACTGCTTTAATATTTTCAGTGATAGGTAATACAGAAAGATGTAAAATAGGTTATCAAAAATTCAAACTGGGAAGAAATGGAATGCAACTGGAGAGTTTTCTATTACTGTACTTTCCCTTGTACTTTTGTTCGTTTGTTTCTCTTCTTATCTTTAAAAATATGTTAATTTACTAACATTTGAAAATAGCTTGTTATAACCAAAATATGTTTTTCATAAGCTTCATAATAACCACAAAGCAAAAATCTATACTAGACCAACCAAAATTTAAAATAAGCAAGGAATCAAAATACACCACTAGAATAATTTACTTAATCACTAAGAAAGACTCTAAGAGAGGGAGAAAGAAAGGAACCACAACAAAACTAGAAAACAAGTTACATATGAAAAGGAAATGAAATCAGTATGTAGAAGAGACATTTGCACTCCCATGTGTAATGCAGCACTATTCACAATAGCCAAGAAATAGAAATAATGTAAGTGTTGGATAGCTGGTAAGTGCATAAAGAAACTATGGTACATACACACAATGGAACGTTGTTTAGCCATAGAAATTATTACATCCTATCATTTGCAACAACATGGATGGAATTGGAGATCATTCTGTTAAGTGAAATAAGTCAAGTGCAGAAAGACTGCACGATTTGATCTCACTTATATGTGGAATCTTAATAAGTTGATCTTATAAAGTTGAGAGTAGAATGATGGTTACCAGAGGCTGGGGAGAGAAGGAACAGAGAAATGGAGAAAGGTTGATTGACAGGTACTAAGTTATAGTTAGCAGTAAGTAGCTCTGGGTTACTATTACACACTATGGTGCCTACATATAACAATAATGTAAAGCACATTTCAATCTTTTAGAAATAATTTTGAAAGTTTTCACAATAATAAATAATAAATGCTTGAAAAGATAAATGTTTAACCTCATTTAGACATTATACAATATATACATGTATTAAACATTACATGTAGCCCATTAATATGTACAACTTTTATATTTGTGTGTATGTGAGTTAAAATTAAAAATAGAAATAGATTAAAGGAAAAATAAATTTATTTTCTAGGGCCTGGAAGTCCATTGTCAATGTTTCAGCAGGTGTGGCAGGAATAATTTCTTCTGAGACTTCTCTCTGGCATATAGAGAGCCACTGTCCTTACTGTTTCCTTAAATTTCTCTTTGTGTACACAGAGCAAGAGAGATCTCTGCTGTCCCTTCTTCTTTTGAGGACACCAATCCTACTAAATAATCATTAGGACCTCATTTAATGTTAAATACCTCTGTAAAGTCTTTATTTGTAAATGTTGTAACAAAGGGGAGTAAGGTTTTAATATATAAATTTGGGGGACACAATTGACATTCCATAATATTCCAAAATTCATTGCACTCCAAAATTCATGTCTTTCTTGCACAAAAATATGTTCATACTCTACCAATAGCCCAAAGTGTCTGAATCTATTCTGATATAAATTCCAAGTTCCAAGCCTCATCTAAAAATCATCTAAATAAGTATAGGTGAGATTGAAGATATTATTCATTATATAGTGAAATTCCTTTCTAGGTGTGAACTAATTAAATAAGTCATAGTATATGCTTCCAAAATGCACAAAATTCAATTGTGGGTTGCGTAATACATCTGTATTCCAAATTGAAATCGAAAAAAAAAAGAAAAACTAAAGAGGATGATTGATTGATGGGTTTCAAGCAAATGCAACCTATCAGGAGAAATGTTATTAGATATTAACACTCAAGAATTGTCCTATTTGGCTAGATGCTCTATTGTCTGGGCCTATTGGGATGGCAGGGTCACCCTCTCAGCCCTAGAGAGAGACAATGTTTCCTTGGCACTGTGTAATAGTCCTGTGGCTCTCTGGTATAATCTCACTCCTATGGCCCTGCAGGTTGACTTTTACTTCAAGGAACTGGAGTGACAACACTGTGGACTGCTAAAAATGAAGAAGTATTCCCACCCACTGAAATCAAGGAGGAAAACAGCATTGTCCCCTGTGTGCCTGTGTACTCTGGGTTTCTAGTGGAATAGGGAGATCTGATGAATTCTAAATTGCCTTCAAGTTAAGTCTTCTATTTTCATGAAGGATGATTTGTGTTCTAAGGTAGATAGGATGATTGTCTCATCTTGTAAAATTCCACAACTACAACACCCTTCTGTTGCTTTCTCTGTCACCATTAGTTTAAAATTACAGCACTACGCTGCTATAATCCCATCTTTATTCTTGGCTTCTACTGAGGTGTCTGATTAAGATAATGGCTAATTTATTTATGAAGTAATTTTCTATCCACACCCTAGTGTTCTTTCCAGAAAAAAGTTGACACTTCTTTTTGAAATATAAATAGAATGAAAACTTTTCAAATTGTCAGATTCTGGCTCCTCTTTATTAGAAATCCTTTAAGCTTATTTATTATCTCTCACAGTTACTACAAGCAATATGGAGAATTCAGGTCATGTCCTCAACACTTTGCTTAGAATTTTTTTCTGCTAAATATCTTGTCTCCTCACTTATGAGCTCTAATTTTCATACAAGACTGGAACACCTTCATATACTTCTTTGCCTCCATATAACAAGGATAACCATTCCTATAGTTTCCTATGGTAGGCTTCTCCAATTTTATTAACTCAACAGAAGCATCTTTAATATTCATATTACTACCGATATTCTGTTCAAGATTCTACAAATATTAATCTTGTTATCTAAGATGGTAGAAGCCTTCTCTGTAGCTTTCCTCTTTTCTTTTGAAATTCCACCAGAATTGCCTTCATCATTCATATTTTTATGAATAATCTTTTCAAGACAATCTTTATTCTAGCATGTGCCTCAAAATTCTTCCAGACTATACTCATCACTTACTTATAAAGTCACTGGCACATTTTGAGATATTTGTTACAACAGCATCCCACTACATATTACCAAGATGCGTATTAGTCTTCTTGGGATCACACACACACACACACACACACACACACACACAAAATACCACAAGTAGGTAACTTAAACAAAATTTATCTTTTCAAAGTTCTTGTTTTAGTCAGCTGTTTTGCAGCTGTGACTAAAGGATCTGACCAGAACACTTTTAAAGGAGGAAAAGTTTATTTGAGGGATCACAGTTTCAGAGGTCTTAGTCCATAGAAGGCGGGTTCCATTCCTTGGGGCTTGAGGTGAGACTGAAACGTCATGGCAGAAGAGTGTGGCAGAGGGAAGCAACTCACATGATTTCAGGAAGCAGAGAAAGACTCCACTCTCCAGATACAAAATAAATACTCCATAGCCACACCTCGATTCCCACCTCCTCCAGCCACACCCTACCACTTCAATTAATCTGATCAGGGATTAATTCACTGACAGGGTTAAGACTCTTAAAACCCAACCAGTTCTCCTCTGAACCTTTCTATGTTGTATCACATGTGAGCTTCTAGGGGACACTGCACATCCAAACCATAACAGTTCTGAAAACCAGAAGTCCAAAATTGAAAACCCAGTAATGTTGGTTTCCAGTAAGATTTGGTTTCAGGATTCTGGCTTGCAAATGGCTACTTTCTCATTGCATCCTCACATGGATTTTCTCTGTGGAGAGACAGAGACAGAGGCAGAGATAGAGAGACAGATATTTCTGGTGTCCCTTTCTCTTAAGAGAACACTGGCCCCATCATATTAGGGCTCCACCAATATGGACTCATTTAACCTTGATTACCTTCTATATACACAATTTTCCCAATACAATCATATGGGAGGTTATAGCTTTAATGTTTGAATTGGGGGGGCACAATTCATTCGATACCTGTTGTGTGCTTTTCTACACATACACTTAAGTAAAAGCTCACAAACATCTCATTTCAGTGTGAATAAGAGATTTGAGGGGAACAAGAACAGTGTGTTTAGAATTACTTATCAGTTTCTGATTGTATCAGCTTTTCATCCCTGTGAACAAAATACCTGACAAGAACAACTTAAAAGAGAAAAAAAGTTTATTTTGGGCTCATAGTTTCACAGGTCTCATTTCATATTTGACTGGCTCCATTGCTCTGGGCCTAAGGTGAGGCAGAACATCATGGCAGAAGGGCATGGTGGATCTGGATAGGGTCATGCATTTCTGTAATCTAAGTGACTCAATACGCTGAGGCAGAAGGATTGCAAGTTCAAAGTCAGCTTCAGCAACTTAGCAAGGTCCTAAGCAACTTAACAAGACCTGTCTCAAAACAAAAAATGTTTAAAAGTTTTTACAATGGGCAGGGGATGTGGCTCAGTGGTTAAGGGCCTCTGAGTTCCACCTCTGGTGTACTTCCCCCCAAAAAAGAAAGTGTGATGGAGGAAAGCTGCTCACCTCATGGCATTGGGAAGCAGAGAGAGAGAGAGAGAGAGAGAGAGATCAAGGTAACAAGGACAGCATATAATCCCCAAAGGAATATCCACAGTGACCTACTTCTTCCAGCCACACCCTACCTATCTATGGTTATTAACAAGTACAGTTAGTAGTCCTTTCGAATTATGAATCCATTACATGGATTAATCCACTGGTTAGGTTACAGCTCTTATAATCTAATCATTTCAAATCTGAATATTCCTGCATTATCTCACACATGATCTTTTGGAGGACACTTCATATACAATCCATAACATTGATAGAAAAAAAATACATGTATAATTGTGAAATTCAGTGGTGTGGGTTTCTCTGTAGGAGGGCGAGGCTTGGAGATGAGTATCATGAATTGGGTTTTGATACATGTTGCTTCAAATCATCTAAGAAATAAAAATAGAGAATTAAATGCAAAGGAATGGATTCATAAAATTCTCTTCATTATTTGCATAAATTTAGAAATCATCTGCATATAGTAGTAACTGAAGTTTGAGTCATGGATAAAATTGTTCAAGAAAAATGTTGAGAATAAGAAGATAAATAGTTCTAGCAATAAACATTCAGTAGTTCAATATTCAATGATGATTTAGAGGTAGATTAGATTTCAAAGGAGATAGAAAACATTGTCAGAGAAAGAATATTACCATGTTTTATGAAGAAAGGAGGAGTTACTAATATTTAGTATTGCTCTGAGTGCAAATGCAATATTTCAATTTAGTTAAAATAAAGTATTGGACTCAGGATCTACAACCATGTAGATTTTAGTGGAGTTTTAGTTTCCAGATTTAGTCAGAGCAGGTTGCTATTCTTATTCTAAACTTATTACCTCTCAGACTTTCAACAACTCACCTGACCTCTCTGACAACCTCATTGACAAACACTAACTGTAAAGAATTAAATGAACTAAAGCCTAAAAAGCATTTAGTGTAAGTTCAAATACAATCTAGTCAATAAATATTAGCTATCTTCTAATAGATTGTGCCATTTTTAATTCTTTGGTGGAAGTACAAATTTCCTAGGTAAGCACATTGTAATAATTAGTAACATGGTCTTTTTCATCAGAGTGGCCTTACTTCAAATCCCAAATCTACCCCTTATGACCTCTGTGACCTTACACATGTCATTGAATTTCCCTTTGTGTGGATGTTTTCATAAATGATGCCTATTATTATATAAATATTAATGTTAATAGCAATGAAATGTCATTTGTTTTCTTTACATCTAGATTATATGCTGATTACTAAACAGCTGATGCTCTGTACTATTTGGTACTATATAACATTGAAGGAATGTCAGAATTTCTAGTTCTCTCATTTATCTTTTATCCTGGCCTGGTGGAGAATTTGAAATCTGAGAAAACGTATATGATTATTATGTAGTAGAATTCATCACTTTTTAGTATTTAAGTTACTTCAACAAGTAAGCCATAAGATGGCAATGTTACTCTTTCAGATGCATGGTAAAAGTTAGGGATTGAGAAAAGCAAAAATCTGAATTTACTTTGGATAAATTATTCCCTTACAAATTTTACTTTGTACAGCTTATATTAGAGATATGACTCCTGTAGTGTAGCACATAATTAGATAATTAAAAATAATTATTAAAATTATTTTTATATTGCTGGTGATTCTCATCATGGACTTAGGAATAATGTGTACTTCATCCAACAAAAATTATTATGGAAATTATCAAGATCCTATGGTGCCATAAAGATATACTGTATACATCCAGAGACAAGAGAACTACAAATTTATCAAAGAGAATCAACAGGTGACAGTTCCTGTCCAATGATTTTTATGAATTCCTATGAACACTTAGTTCAAAGACACACTAATATGGGTGAGTACATTTTTAGGTTTTATTTTTCTTGTAGGTTATTCCAGTTCTTTTTCTGAAGTACATTTAGACTCTTTAAAATTACCAAATGCATAGTTTGCTCTTTTTATGTATAACATATCACACAAAAGAAGGAAAAAACATGAGTATTTAAAATGAGTGGCTGGTATAATATTTTGAGATACACAGCTGTGCTTAATTCCTTTCCCATGAGTAAACATAATTCACACAAACTGAAGTGAGGGCACATTGTCTTGAGCAAGATATGTGACCAGGTAGAAAACAAATGTTGTTTAGTTGTCTGCTAGAAGAGAAAGTCAAGGGCATAACCAAAGTACCTTGACAAAAACAGGCTAAGGGCTAGTTCTTTTTACCTAAATTAAAAAGTGTTTTCCATCTAAAATATGGGGAAGAATAGAGAGATTACAAGACTATAATTTTAATGTAATAAGGACCAAAACCTAATATCCTGCTACCAACCTTGGAAGCTGCCAAACCTCAGAGAAAATGGTATCCATGATGATAAGCATATTTAATGTTTTATAAGATCAGGAATTGAAGTACAAACTTAGTTTAGGGCATGTGGAAGAAAGATTCCAAGAATGACTAAAATTAAATATTATACCTGCTTAGTTGAATTAGTGCTCAGTGTTAGAAACTAACTTGTGTTATTATAAATAACATAACACTTTTTGCATGCCTGACCTTGGACACTCTAATTTGCTCATGCTATAATTAAGGCAAAACACCAGTTATAAGGAATTCTATGCAGGAAAAATTATCAAGGAAAGGTTTGGAATGGGGCCTAGACATATGCATCTTATGCATAGTTAAATGGTTTAGATCTAAATTGTCCCCCAAATATCCATGTACTAGAAGTTTGGCTCTCAGTATGATGGTGTTGAGGTGGTAGAAGTACTAAGAGATGGGGTCTAGTGGAAGATACTGAGGTTTTGAGGGCTCTACCCTCATTAATGAATTAATGCTGGTTTGTGGAGTATGTTGTGTCTTATTATAGTTAGTTCTAATGACAATGGATTGTGATAAAGTCTATCCCATGCACTTGGCCTTCTGCACATGACTATTGTATTTTTCACTTTTGTACTATGTTGCGACATAGCTTAGGGCTCACCAGGACATTAGAACCATACTCTTTGGATCCTCCTGCCATCAGAATCATGAGCTAAATAAATAAAAAAACAAACTTTTTTTTACTTCATAATTTTCTCAGTCTCAGATATTTTGTTATAGTAACACAAAACAAACCCATAATTTGTTTATGCTACAGTATGAATGTTTTGTAGCTAAATTATCACTGTCATATAATTCAGTTATCAGAAACTCAAGGTAAAAGTTTGAAAGTATTTTTAAATTGAGTAAAGAAAGCTGATATACTATAAACTTCCTTCTCAACAGATTCTATAAACTAATATTAATGGAGACTATCAATACTGACCTTTTACAAATTACTGTGGGATATTTGACAAATTACCAGTAGGTTGGTTTTTGATATCTATCTTTAAAACCCACCCTCCTTATAGGAGTTTGAGACTGAGTTGAGCCTAAATATTATTATTATTCCACCACCAAAGAAAGTTTCCTTCTTTGAAAGTCAACCATCAAAAAAATAAACAGAATAAAAGAAAATCACCCTACATATTTGAATTGACAAATATAATGCAATTAACCTCAATTGTTATTATATACAAAAAACAATTTATTTAAGAAATATGTGTCCTGAAACAGTTTATCAAATGTGAATGGGTAGAAAATCATGTGACGGTGTGTTCTGAAAATTAATCAGGCTATTGAAGGAAAGTAAACTGGAGTTAACTAACATTTTGTATATTTCTTAATTTATTATTAATTTTACCCTATAATAGTCCTTAAGCAAATTATTTCACCTTTGATGGAGTATACTATAAAATTAAAAAAGATATGCTTTATTTCAGGAAAAAAATAATGATCAATATAATGTATTCACTCATCTGCATATAAAAATACTCTGTTGATCAATTGCACATTTTTCATGATATGTAAGTATATTATGAATATATTGATTTTGTATCTAAATTTTGCTAAATATTTGTGTAAATGTTTCAGAAATTATCAGGAGTCTTATATATGATTAATACTACCTTTAAAAGTTCAAATACTCAAGAAAAGATTATAGGAAACTTTAATTATAAGATATATCAGAATATAAATTAATATAAAATTTATTCAATTAAAAAATATATCAAGAACCCCTACTTAATAGGAGGCATATAAGGTATATGTCAGAATAGAGTAGGGCATAGGCCATGCCTCAAAATGTATTCCTGCATGGCAGAAATGTGCAATATTAGATATAATTTTTTAAAGTGACATCATGAAAAAGAGGAAGAAGAGGATAACAACAAAAAAGAAGAACTAACTCTTACAAAAATATAGAGTCTCCATGCTGAAAATTATAAAATTACAAATATGTAAATAAACCGAGAGAAGTACAAACTTCATGGACTGGAAGATTCAATACTGTTAGTATGTTAGTGTCACAGAATAGATCTGAAACTTCAACATAACAGTTAAAAATAACCAGCAACCATTTCAAGAAATTTTGTCAACATAGTTCTAAAATAATGTGGTAGGCAAAAGGATTCTGAAAAATAACAAATTTGGGGAATTCATAGTACCTGATTTCAAGGTATAGCTAAAACAACCAACACTATGACACTGGTGAAAGGATAGACATATAGATTGACTGAGGAGGTCGGGGAGAATTGAAACAGACCTACAAAAAACTATGAAATGATTTTGGACAAATATGAAAAGGTAATACAATGTACAATAGACAGTTTTTTTTTTAGAAATTATGAAATAATTATACATCTATATAAAATTAATTTAATTTTTAATTGGTTGATTATAATTATACATAATAGCACTATTCATTATATTTGTACATTCACATAATTTAATCAATTTCATCCTCCAACATCTTGCCTTTACCTCTCCTCTTCTCTCCCCCTTATCTGCTTGCTGTACTTTACTGATCTCCCTTCTATTATTATTATTATTATTATTATTATTATTATTTTAATTAGTGCACTATAGCTATATATATATATACATATATATGTGGGATTCACTGTGATATAATCCTATAAGGACATAGCACAGTTTGGTAGATTTTGTTCTCCAGTATTTTCACATTCCCTCCCCTACTCCCTCCATCTAGGTCTACTTCTTTTATTCCATTGGTTTCCCTTCTATTTTTATGAGACTGCCCACACACACACACTTTGTTTTTTGTTTGTTTTGGTACCAGGGATTGAACCCAGTGGTATTTAAAAACTGAGCCACTTCCTCAGCCCTTTATTTATTTATTTTATTTTATTTTATTTTGAGACAGGGTCTCGCTAAGTTACTTAGGGCCTGGCTAAGTTGCTGAGGCTGGCTTTGAACTAGAGATCTTCCTACCTCAGCCTCTTGAGTCATTGGAATTATAGGCATGCACCACCATGGCCAAAAACAGATCCCCTTTTTTATTTCTTTCTCTCTCTCTCTCTCCCTTTCTCTGTCATGTGTGCATGTGAGAAAAAACATTTGAACCTTGACTCTCTGAGTCTGGCTTATTTTGCTGAGCATAATGTTCTCCAGTTCCATTTACCAGTAAAAGACATAATTTCATTCTTATTTCATAATTCATTCTTCTTTATGACTGAGTAAAAGTCCATTTTGTATATATATCACATTTCTTTATTCATTCATCTGTATCTGTAAAAATAAATCTTGACACATATCTAATGCTTTATATAAGTAATCTCTCTAAATGAATCATAGATCTAATGTACAATATAGAACTAAGACATTTCTGGAAGAAAATACTAGGGAAGAACTGGGACTTTGGGTTTAGAGGTGGACCAGATACAATATCAAAAGTGATATTCATAAAAATATGAATAATTTGGACATAGCCAAAATTAAAGCATTGCAAAATAACAACAACAACAACAACAAAAGACTTTCTCTTTTTCTCTGTGAACATTTCTAAGAGAATGAAAAGTCAAGATACTGAGATATGTTATCAAATCACATAACTGTAAAAATACTTGTATAAGGAATATATAAAGTCTTAAACCTCAACAATAAGAAAGTAAGCAAAAAATTGGTGAAAAGAATGAAGATACTTCATCAAACTGTCTCCAACAAAAAATATTAATGCAGGGCAAATAATCATAGGAAAAGATGATAATCATAAATTATTAAGGAAATTCAAATAAAAACCAAAATTAGATACCACTGTATCTCTTATAACTGCTAAAAATAAAATATAAAATAAATATCAAATGCTTAAGAACTCAAAGAAACTCTCAAACATTACTGGTAGAGATTTAAATTGGTATGCCTATTTGGAATATAATTTGGCAGTTTCTTATGAGGGCAAGCATGTACCTACTATGCAACTCAGATATCCCAATCCTATATATTTAATGAAGTAAATTGAAAACTTATGTTCACACAAAAATCTAAAATTAATTTTTTGAGCAGTTCTACTGATGCACATCAAAACCTGCTAGCAACTAAATAAATAAATACACCCATGCAATGGAGTGCTATTCAGCAATGAAAAGGGTGAGATATTGATTCTTGCAACAGCATTGATGAATCTTAATTTCATTTTGTATAGTTAGTGGATCCAGACCCCAAAGGATATATGTTGTATAATTCCATTTAAATGATCTCTAGTAAGTGCAAAATTATTGAGAGAAAATTGATCAAAGATTGTGAATCGTTGAGGCAGAAATAGGAGATGCACAGGACAAGTTTTAGAATGATGAAACGATATGGTATAGTACTGAATTGGTGAATGCAGGATTCTATGTACTCTTAAAACTTATATAGAGGGAACTTTGCTATATACCAGTGTTATAAAAAGTTGGGCAAAATATTGAAGGAACCTAGAATGGAATACAGACTATGACAGATTATTGATTATAACTTTGTTGTAACTATAACTTCAATGAAAATAGCAGGAGGCAAAAGAGCTGTTCTAAGTAACCTTGGATAGTATTTTTAACTGAATATTTTATCAGTAAACATAAAAAGTATTCTTATAAACACTGTACTCTGATTTGTAACTTTGCTTCTCCCTAGGAAACAAGTTAATACTTCTGAAATTAATTTGCATGTATACCGTGTTTTAACAAATAAGTAAATAAATTTTAGATAAGGGAAGCAAGATTTCTGTCAGAGTATTTACAGAACAAAAAGGAACAGAGGAAATCTAGAACATATCCCTATAGTGGTAGATTGGATGGTATGAACTCAATTTTTTAAGTGAGTTTTTTATTCCTGTGAAAAAATACTTGATACAAACAACTTAATATAGAAAAGATTTATTTTGGCTTACAGTTTGAGAGGTTTCAGTCCATGGTCACTTGACTCCAGTGGTTTTGGAATAGTAGTGAGTCAAAAGATAATAGGGGGATGCATATAGTGAAAGAAAAGTGCTCAAATCATGGTGACCAGGAGCAAAGAGGGAGGGTCAGGGATTCCAACATTCTCTTCAAAGGCATTTCTCCAATGATCTTCCACTTGTCCCAACCTCCTATAGTTTTCTCCACATCCCAACAGTACAATAAGTTGGGAACCAAGACTTCAACAAAGGAACTTTGGAGAACATTTAAGATCCAAGTCATAACAAAGAGAGAGAAAAAAATATAAATACATGTGTTTATAATAGCTTTGAGTAACTATATTTCCTATCTCTGTCCACTGAGAGAGGCTAGCAGTGATAACCCACAGAAACAAGCATACCCAGAAAGCAGATCCTCATTTCTAAATATCATTCTTCAATAAAATTATCCAATAAAAGGGGCCAGGGTTTTTAGGAAAAAATGCAGATTCCAAGGTCAGGGAAGAACAACACATGTTGAGATGAGAGTATCTCATAGTGTGGAAATTCAAGGGAGTGCAAAAAAGAAAAAGATAGGAACAAGTAAAAGGACATAGGAACCAAACCAAAAGCTTTCCCCGTGGACAAAGTTGGGATACTTGGAATATGACAATGCGGTACTGAATTATAACTGAAAAAAAAGAACCAAATATCTATTAGTTCATATTGGTATAAATAATTTCATTTATAAATTAAAAAGGAACAAATCTCTCTAACACAAGAATTTCAAATAATCTATGTAGATACTTTCCCTTTAAAAGGTAGAGAGCACTTCTCACCTTCAATATTGGTTTGATTCATTGACTGACTTCCAGAGAAACAATTAAGGGAGGGAAACGTATAACTTTGTAGTAGAAAAATTTGGCAAGCATTATACCCAAATGATGAAAATAAGTATCACTAATGATAAATTATGTTGATTTCATGTTCCATTTCCTATGATGCAATTACAAGGACACATATCCCCTATGGTGTTCTTCCAAAACAAACAAATAAACCCCTTCCTAAACAAGCAAAAAGCCCTCATATCTCCAATGTAGTAATAACAAAATCAGAAAACCCTCAATTAAAGGATATTCTATGAAAAAACTGACACTTCTCTTCAAATGTGTCAGGGTCATAAAAAACAAAAGAGAAATTGCCAAAGAACAGAGCAGACTAAAGAGGTATGACAACTAAATGCAATGTGTTCTTTTGAATTGGTTCTTGGAACACGAATGGAACTTTAGTTAGAAAAAAAGGCAAATCCAAAGTAAATTTGGAGTTCAGTTAATGTTGTACCAGTGTTGGCCTCAGAAAAAATGAAGCTGAATGTTTTCAGTTAGATATGAGGTATCCCCCCAAAGCTTATATGGGAAACAATGTAAGAAAGCTTAGAGGTGATTGGGTTATGAGAGCCTTAACCTAAGCATGTATTAATACACTTGAATGAATTAACTGGGTGGTAACTACAGGCAGGTAGGGTGTGGTTGGTAAAGGTAGGTCACTGGGGGTGTGCCTTTGGGGTATGTATTTTGTCTCTGGTGAGAGGAGCTCTCTCTCTGCTTCCTGTCACCCTGTCTTGAGCAGCTTTCCTCTGCCACACCCTTCTGCTATGATGTTCTGCCTCACTCAGGCTCAGAGAAATAGAGTTGATTGTCAATGAACTGAGACCTCAGATACTATGAGTCCCAAATAAACTTTTTCTCCTCTGTATTGTTCTTGTCAGGTCTTTTGGTCACAGTGATGAAAAAAACTAAACACTGAACAAAGAATATATAGAATCCCTCTACTACCATTGCCATTTTTCTGTAAATCCAAAATTATTCCAAAATTTAAAGTTTATTTTAAAATATAAGAAATAGTCAAATGATGGATCTCAGCAATTATTAACTCAGGATTCTAGACTATTACATAAAAAGCTAGTGGGAACCTTTTAAATTAGTTTTTCTGGCTGACATAACATAAATCCATAGAAAATTGATCTCAAAATGTAGATAGCTAGCTATCATATTCCCACTGATGAATGTATACAATACTACATATAAAATTGTGTTTCCAAAAAGTACATATGAATCTTCTATGCTTGAACCACTAGTTTATTTTAAAAAACAAAGAGTGGACTTTGTTCAATGTCATCACACAAATGAAGAATAAAAGAAATGAAACCTTGATCCTTCAATAGATAAATTGCAAATAAAGTTGGGCACATTGGAATATACCTGTAATGCCAGAGTCTCAGGAAGTTGAGGAAGGAAGATCATAAGATTGAGGCCAGCCTGGGTAACTTAGCAATAGCCTCTCCCAGATTAAAAATATAAAAAGAACTGATGGTGCAGCTCAGTAGTAGAATACTACTGTGTTTAATCCCTGAAAAATAGTAGTAGTAATAATAATAGAAACAGAAATCGTATAAATTTAAAACCATCATATCTAAATATGCCTGTGTGAACCTTGATCCGATTCTAGAATAGTCATACACATATACCTACACACATTTTTGAGACAAGCAACAGTATTTCATATGCAGACTCTACATTAAATAATATTATTGCATCGATGTTAAATTCACGAGACCAAAAAAGAATAATGTGCCTATGTATGAAGATATTTTTACCACAAAAAATTCAAGTTGAAATATTTAGTGGTGAGATGTCATGACATCTGTAACTTCTGTGGTAAGATGTTGAGATATAGTAAATCTTGGTAAAGAGAATGTGGATGTTCATCATGATATTCTTTCAACTTTACCATAGGTTTAATCTTCTTTCAAATAAAGCATATTTGAAAAGTATAGTATTGATCTACAAATAAACAAAATTGTGTGTGTGTGTGTGTGTGTGTGTGTGTGTGATTGAGAGAGAGAATGAGAGATAGAAATGGAGATTCATTTAAAAAAATTGTCTCCTGATTCTCGGTGCTGGCAAGTCTGAAATCTGTAGGGCAGACCTGGAGTCTTTAAAGTTAGGTAAAAGTTAAAGGAACAGTCTTAATGTTCCTATGATACAAACTCATGGTAGAATTTCTTCTTCTGGAAACCCCAGTTTTGCTTTTGAGGCTTTTATGTGATTGGATGAGGTCTGCCCACATTATGGAGGATAATTTACTAAAATTATGATTTAGAAATTAATCATAGAGAAAGTGTGGAGAAAGATGGGGAAATAGGAATCTCCAGCAATAATGTTCTCACAGAAATATCAATTTTAACAACTATTCATATATAAAAATACTTACACAAGAACTAAGAAAACTAAAAATTAAATGAGATCACAGTGCCCATTTATAATGTAGTAATAAGATGTATTGAAGAGGGTAGGAAGGACAGTGTCACATTACCTACAATATCATTCTTCCACCAATCCCAGTAGCACAGCATGGAGAAAGAAAAATGCCATCTGTTTGAGGGAAGTAAGCACAGGACTTTGACCTGGACCCTGCTACAGGCCCATCAACATCAAAGCCAGCATCAAGCAGACAGCACAGCTTGCTATAGGGTCATTACTTACTGTTTTGGTTCTAGTCATTGATAGTGTTAAAATACAGTTACTTTATTTGAAAAAGAATCCAACTTAGATAATATCAATCATGAACACTTTGGCAGCAAAAAATTAATTTAATCATCAAGCTAACATCATTTAGGTAATTTTAAAAATTGGGACACAACAAATAGGAGCAGCCTAATAAGGGAGGCATGGACATGAGAATGTTGGAGTGTTTAGTCAGCAATTTTCACTGCTGTGATCAAAAGACCTGACAAGGACAATTTTAGGTGAGGAAAAGTGTATTTGGAGGGGGTTTTCAAGATGGCGGACTAGAGGGCGGCTGCATTTCACGTTGCTCCAGGACACAAGATTCAAAAGAGGAGATAGTGAGAAACTTGGGACCAACTCAAAGTCGCCGGGTGAGTCTCTCCCGTGGGGGAGGCATCCTGGATGGGGCGGTAACCCCGGAACGCAGGGAACTTTGTGAAGTAGAGTTGCTTGGCGAGATGCCCCTCCCCCTGCTGGAGCGGTAAACACGGACAACTGGGAACATCGTAGAGGAGGCCGCTCAGCACAGCGCTTGGACTTGGAGCGACCACTGGGGTTCCGGGCGGCTGCCTGAGGAGGAGCTGCATGGTGAGCTGTTTGGACTCAGAGCGATCGCTTCTGAACACCGGGGGCTGCCCGGAGGAAGAGGAGGAGCACGAAGGGTCGCTTGGTCTAGGAGTGACTGCATCAGAGCCACAGGCGGTTGCCAGAGGAGGAGCTCGTGGCGAGCTGTTTGAACTCAGAACAACCACTCCTGAACACCGGTGGCCTGCCTGGAGGAGGAGCGCGGTGGGTCGCTTGGTCTAAGGAGTGACTGCATCGGAGCTACAGGCGGTTGCCAGAGGAGGAGCTGCGTGGCGAGCTGTTTGGACACAGAACGACCGCTTCTGAACACCACGGGGTTGCCCAGAGGAAGAGGAGAAGTGGGGCGGGTCGCTTGGTCTAGGAGTGACTGCTTCAGAGCCACAGGCGGTTGCTAGAGGAGGAGGCGAGTGGTGAGTTGATTGGGCTCAAAGCGACTGCTCCTGAATACCGGTGGCCTGCCTGGAGGAGGAGCGCAGTGGGTCACTTGGTATTGGAGCCACCGCTCCTGAACACCCGGGGGGCTACCCCGAGGAGGAGGAGGAACAGGGCGGGTCACTTGGACTCGGAGTGACTGCCTAGGGCTATGGGCGGTTGGCAGGAAGAGGAGACGTGAAGTGAGTTGCTTGGTCTCCTAGTGATTGCGTCGGAAACCAGGTGGCTGTCCGGAGGAGGAGGTGTGTGGCTGGTCTCTGGGTCTCGGAGCTATTGTACGGGGCTCCAGGAGGCAGCTCATAGGAGGGGCCGCATAGCCAGGTGATTAGGTGCAGAGCAGGGTCCCAGGAGCTAGGTGGCTTCTTGCTGGAAGAGCCGCACAGAGACACACCTAGGGGCAGAGCGAAGTTTCCAGGACTGTGGGCAGATTCTCTGAGGAGAGGCAGCCCAAGGAGACTTGCCTGCGAAGGGTGAGGCTCCCAGGCCCAGGAGGTAGGTCTGAGCCCCTGGGAACATTGCAGAGGAAGACAGCCCAGCCCAGGAGGTAGTTGTAGATTGAGGGGAAACTCTAGGAGGGGAACTGACCAGCGAGACCTCCCCACCGGGTGAGTCTTCCCTGCTGGGTGAGGTTTTCCCACAGGGATGGTAAAACCAGAGACACAGGCACAAACAGGCCTTGCCTCAGCCCGCAGCCTAGTTCCCTGTTGGATGACCATTGGTCAACAAGTGGAGGCACCTCTGCCCACTAGCAGGGAATATACCCCACCTGAGGGTCACCACCCCTAGAGAGGCAGCTGCTTCGTGGAACTCCACATTATTAACTTCCTCCAAGACTTCAGGTTACTGAAGAATAAGAGGGGATATACTAGCAATCTTCAGGGACATTATAAGTTGATAGAGGAAATGTGCAATATCTTAATGACCCACTGATTCCTGAACAATATGAGAAAACAAGGGAAGAAAATGCCCCAAACAAATCTAGATGTTATATCAATAAAATCCAATGACAGCATGGCAGAAGAAATGACAGAAAGGGAGTTCAGAATGTACATAATTAAAATGATTAGGGAAGCAAACGATGAGATGAAAGAGCAAATGCAGGCATTGAATGATGAGATGAAAGAGCAAATGCAGGCATTGAATGATCACACCAATCGACAGTGAAAACAGCAAATACAGGAAGCAAAAGATCATTTCAATAAAGAGTTAGAGATATTGAAAAAAAACCAAACAGAAATCCTTGAAATGAAGGAAACAATAAACCAAATTAAGAACTCCATAGAAAGCATAAACAATAGGATAGAACACCTGGAAGACAGAACTTCAGATATTGAAGACAAAATATTTAACCTTGAAAACAAAGTCGAACAAACAGAGAAGATGGTAAGAAATCATGAACAGAATCTGCAAGAACTATGGGATATCATGAAAAGGCCAAATTTGAGAATTATTGGGATTGAGGAAGGCTTAGAGAAACGAACCAAAGGAATGAACAATCTATTCAATGAAATAATATCAGAAAATTTCCCAAATCTGAAGAATGAAATGGAAAATCAAGTCCAAAAGGCTTATAGGACTCCAAATACACAAAATTACAACAGACCCACACCAAGGCACATTATAATGAAAATACCTAACATACAAAATAAAGACAGAATTTTAAAAGGCTGTGAGAGAAAAGAACCAAATTACATTGAGGGAGAAACCAATACGGATATCAGCAGATTTTTCAATCCAGATCCTAAAAGCTAGAAGGGCCTGGAACAACATTTTTCAAGCTCTGAAAGAAAATGGATGCCAACCAAGAATCTTATACCCAGCAAAACTTACCTTCAAATTTGACGATGAAATAAAATCATTCCATGATAAACAAAAGCTAAAAGAATTTACAAAAAGAAAGCCAGCATTACAGAACATTCTCAGCAAAATATTCCATGAGGAAGAGATAAAAAACGAAGAAGCAAATCAGCAAAGGGAGGAATTATCCTAAAGGAACTGTCAAATAAAGGAGGAACCAAGTTGTGTCAAAAAATAAATAAATAAATAAATAAATAAAATTTTAAATATGAACCAAATGACCAGGAATACAAATCATATCTCAATAATAACCCTGAATGTTAATGGCCTGAATTCATCAATCAAAAGACATAGACTGGCAGATTGGATCAAAAAGAAAGATCCAACAATATGTTGCCTGCAAGAGACTCACCTCATAGAAAGAGATACCCATAGACTAAAGGTGAAAGGATGGGGAAAAACATACCATACACATGGACTCAGCAAAAAAGCTGGAGTATCCATCCACATATCAGATAATATGGACTTCAAGCCAATGTTAGAAGGGATAAAGAAGGACATTTCATACTGCTTAAGGGAAGCATAAATCAGCAAGGTATAACAATCATAAACATCTATGCCCCAAACAGTGGCTCATCCATGGATGTCAAACAAATCCTTCTCAATTTTAGAAACCGAACAGACCATAACACAATGATACTAGGTGATTTTAACATGCCTCTCTCACCACTGGACAGATCTTCCAAACAAAAATTGAACAAAGAAACCATAGATCTCAATAACACAATCAATAATTTAGACTTAATAGACATTTATAGAATATACCATCCAACCAAGAGCAAATACACTTTCTTCTCAGCAGCACATGGATCCTTCTCTAAAATAGACCATATATTATGCCACAAAGCTAATGTCAGCAAATACAAGAAGATAGAGACACTACCTTGTATTCTATCAGATCAAAATAGATTGAAGTTAGAAATAAATGAAAGAGTAAAAAACAGAAACTACTCCAACACCTGGAGATTAAACAATATGCTATTATATGATGAATGGATAACAGAAGATATTAGGAAGGAAATTAAAAAATTCTTAGAGATAAATGAGAGCAAAGAAACATCATATCAAAATCTCTGGGACACTATGAAAGCAGTACTTAGAGGAAAATTTATTTCATGGAACGCATTTAATAAAAGAAGTAAAGCTCAACAAATAAACGACCTAACACTACAGCTCAAAGCCCTAGAAAAAGAAGAACAGACCAACACCAAAAGTAGTAGAAGACAGGAAATAGTTAAACTCAGAGCTGAAATCAACGAAATTGAAACAAAAGAAACAATACAAAAAATTGACAAGATAAATAGTTGGTTCTTCAAAAAATAAACAAAATTGATAAACCTTTAGCCACACTAACAAAGAGAAGAAGAGAGAAAACCCAAATCACTAAAATTCGGAATAAACAAGGAAATATCAACAGACATGAGTGAAATACAAAATATAATTAGAGGCCATTTTGAAAATCTATACTCCAACCAAACAGAAAACCTCGAAGACATCAACAGGTTTCTAGAGACATATGAATTGCCTAAACTGAACGAGGAGGACATACACAATTTAAATAAACCAATTTGAAGTAATGAAATAGAAGAAGTCATCAAAAGCCTACCAACAAAGAAAAATCCAGGACCAGATGGATTCTCAGCCGAGTTCTACAAAACCTTTAAAGAAGAGCTCATTCCAATACTTCTCAAGTATTCCATGAAATAGAAGAGGAGGGAACCCTCCCAAACTCATTCTATGAAGCCAATATTACCCTGATACCTAAACCAGACAGAGACACATCGAGGAAAGAAAATTTCAGACCAATATCCTTAATGAACATTGATGCAAAAATTCTCAACAAAATTTTAGCAAATCGCATACAAAAACATATTAAAAAGATAGTGCACCATGATCAAGTGGGTTTCAACCCAGGGTTGCAAGGTTGGTTCAACATCAGGAAATCAATCAATGTAATTCACCATATCAATAGACTTAAAGTCAAGAATCACATGATTATTTCAATACATGCAGAGAAAGCATTTGATAAAATACAGCACCCCTTCATGCTCAAAACATTAGAAAAAATAGGGATAGTGGGAACATTCCTTAACATTGTAAAGGCCATCTATGCTAAGCCCATGGCTAATATCATTCTAAATGGTGAAAAACTGAAAGCATTCCCCCCCAAAACTGGAACAAGGCAGGGATGCCCTCTTTTACCACTTCTTTTCAATATCGTCCTTGAAACTCTAGCCAGAGCAATTAGACAGACCAAAAAAATTAAAGGGATACAAATAGGAAAAGAAGAACTCAAACTATCCCTATTTGCTGATGATATGATTGTATACTTAGAGGAACCAGGAAATTCCATCAGAAAACTTTTAGATCTCATTAGTGAATTCAGTAAAGTAGCGGGATATAAGATCAATGCACATAAATCTAAGGCATTTTTATACATAAGCGATGACTCTTCAGAAAGAGAAATTAGGAAAACTACCCCATTCACAATAGCATCAAAAAAAATAAAATACTTGGGAATCAATCTCACAAAAGAGGTGAAAGACCTCTACAATGAGAACTACAGAACACTAAAGAAAGAAATTCAAGAAAACCTTAGAAGATGGAAAGATCTCCCATGTTCTTGGATAGGAAGAATTAATATTGTCAAAATGGCCATACTACCAAAAGTTCTATACAGATTCAATGCAATTCCAATTAAAATCCCAATGATGTACCTTACAGAAATAGAGCAAGCAATTATGAAATTCATCTGGAAGAATAAAAAACCCAGAACAGCTAAAGCAATCCTTGGCAGAAAGAGTGAAGCAGGGGGTATCACAATACCAGATCTTCAACTCTACTACAAAGCAATAGTAACAAAAACGGCATGGTATTGGTACCAAAATACAAAGGTGGATCAATGGTACAGAATAGAGGACACGGACACAAACCCAAATAAATACAATTTTCTCATACTAGACAAAGGGGCCAAAAATATGCAATGGAGAAAAGATAGCCTCTTCAACAAATGGTGCTGGGAGAATTGGAAATCCATATGCAACAGAATGAAACTAAACCCATATCTCTCACCATGCACGAAACTAAACTCAAAATGGATTAAGGATCTCGGAATCAGACCAGAGACCTTGCATCTTATAGAAGAAAAAGTAGGTCCAGAGCTTCAACATGTTGGCTTAGGATCAGACTTCCTTAACAGGACTCCCATAGTACAAGAAATAAAAGCAAGAATTAATAACTGGGATAGATTCAAACTAAAAAGCTTTCTCTCATCAAATGAAACTATCAGCAATGCGAAGAAAGAGCCTACAGAGTGGGAGAAAATCTATGCCAATCATACTTCAGATAGAGCACTAATCTCCAGAATCTATAAAGAACTCAAAAAATTCTACACCAGAATGCAAATAATCCAATCAACAAGTGGGCTAAGGAAATGAATAGACACTTCACAGAAGAAGATCTACAAGCAATCAACAAACATATGGAAAAATGTTCAACATCTCTAGTAATAAGAGAAATGCAAATCAAAACCACTCTAAGATTCCATCTCACCCCAATTAGAATGGCGATTATCAAGAATACAAGCAACAACAGGTGTTGGTGAGGATGTGGGGAGAAAGGTACACTCATACATTGCTGGTGGGGCTGCAAATTAGTGCAGCCACTCTGGAAAGCAGTGTGGAGATTCCTTAGAAAACTTGGAATGGAACCACCATTTGACCCAGCTCTCCCACTCCTTGGTCTATACCCAAAGGACTTAAAATCAGCATATTACAGAGATACAGCCACATCAATGTTCATAGCTACTCAGTTCACAATAGCCAGATTGTGGAACCAACCTAGATGTCCTTCAATTGATGAATGGATAAAGAAAATGTGGTATATATATACAATGGAATATTACTCAGCCATAAAGAATGATAAAATTATGGCATTTGCAGGCACATGGATGAAACTGGAGAATATCATGCTAAGTGAGATAAGCCAATCTCAAAAAACCAAAGGACGAATGATATCGCTAATAAGCGGATGATGACACATAATGGGAGGGGAGGGGTTAGTGTTAGGTTTAGAGTTAGGGTTAGGGAGGGGAGCAAGAATGGAGGGAGGAAGGACTGTATAGAGGGAAAAGAGGGGTGGGAGGGGTGGGGGGAAGGGAAAAAATAACAGAATGAATCAAACAACATTACCCTATGTAAATTTATGATTACACAAATGGTATGCCTTTACGCCATGTACAAACAGAGAAACAACATGTATCCCATTTGTTTACAATAAAAAAAAAGAAAAAAAAAAGTTAATTTTTCCCAAAACTTTCCATAAAACTATACACTTGGACACTAAGTTGCAAGAGAAAAAAAAAAAAAGTGTATTTGGAGACTCACGATTTCAAAGGTCTCAGTCCATAGATAGCCAACTCTATTCCTTGGGGCTTTAGGTGAGACAGAACATCATGGCGAAACAGTGTGGTAGAGGAAATCAGCTCAGAACATGATAATCAGAAGGCAGTGAGAAAAAGCTCCACTCTTCAGGGACAAAATATATACCCCTAAGGGATGCCCCCAGGGACCCACCTCTTCCAGTCACACCCTACAGTTACCATTCAGTTAATCCCTATCAGAGGATTAATGCACTAATTAGATTAAGATTATCATAACCCAATCATTTCACCTCTAAGCTTTCTTGCACTGTCTCACACATAAGCTTTTGGGGGACACTTCACATCCAAACTATAACATGGGGATTCACTGGTCGAGATCACTGAAAAGGGAAGAACTGTCATGAAAAGTATAATCAAGAGAAGAAATAAGGAAAAAATACACTACTTCCTGTTGAGGCATACCTTTTCTTCCTTCCCCATCCTCATTGTCATCCAAGAAAAGGGCATCTTGAGCATCTGTCAGATCCTTTAAGTGTCCATAGGAATTGACTAATGACATATAATAAGGTTACTCATTCCCATATTGGCAAGATATTTTGAATTTCAATTATAATCTATGAGTGAGCCTATCCCCCAATGAAGTTACCTCTGAGATGAAACAGGGCATATGGCTTTCTGTAAATTATAGAGGAAAACATTGGCCCAGTTCCTGACTAGGGTTAATTACCTCACTTCATGTCACTGAATAATATATCATGTAGATGAGTGCAAATATCTACAATTGCTATGTGTTAAGTGAATAAATAAACTTGTTTGTTTTATTTATTTCTGATCAACATACAAATCATAATTATTAATTATTTTTATGACTGTAGTGCTTCTATGACTACTGGTCTTTAAAATGTTACAGACATTTAAGTGTTCAATTATGTGTTGTCTTGTTCATAAAAACACACACATAAAAGTAACCAAAATGAAAAAATGAAATTAAGTAAGGGTACTATTAATCCAGAAGTTTCAATTTTCATCTTCACCTCTTACTGTGCTATTTTTCTAGAAATTTTCTTAGGTGGCAGCTTTCAGAAATGTGTGCTTACACACATGTGCACACACACACACAAGGAAGATGAAGTGTTTTAATTTCCTTACATACCATAAGTAATACTGGAGATGCCTTGGCACATTTCTTTCTTTTTTAAACTTTAGTTTAAAACTGTTTAGCTTATGGATCCAAATACAGCTTTTAAAGGTATTTTTACATACTCTCAAACTATAATCAAAAAGAAAAATGCTGTAAAAGTAGATCATTATTTCATTGTCATTGTTTTTCAGTTATCAATTTTATCTATTTAAAAGACAGATAAAAGAAAGAAAGAAAAAAGAAAAAGAAAGAAAGAAAAGAAGGAAGGAAGGAAAGAAAGAAAGGCAGAAATAGGCCCAAAGTGCATATTTGTGGCATAGGAATATTCACATTATGATGGATGATTTAGAAGAGTAAGGATACGTTTATCTCTTGTTGTTTTTTTCAACTATGAGTTTGAAAAAATCTTCAAACTCATACACATCAATTGCACTATTATAAAAAGAGTTGCTTATTCAATTATATAAAAAGATGATTTTTTACTTGTTAATTTTAAACAAACTTTTAACAAAATAATTCATTGAGAAGGATGTTATTCTTGCTTTTAATTTGTATTTCAAAGCTGAATTCTGGCACAGAAACATGAAATCATTAGTAAACAAAACAATATTGTAGATATTTAAAGGCCCAATTTTTTTTTTAACAAAATACTAGGTTCAAGAGTCAAGGAAGGATGTAATTTCTTAGTTGGAATTAGCACCAGAATATGAAGTGGTTATAGTAATTGCTTGGAGTACTTTAGTATTTTCAGCATTCCTATTAAATTACTAATTAATATAAGAAGCCAATTTGGTCAAAGCATGTTGTTCAAACTTAAGATGTTTTAAATTGTAATAGATTCTGAGTAATTACATTGTTAGAAATACAAAATAGTAAAGAGCCACCACTTAATTGTGAAATATTGCCTCAACAAAGATCTACCAAGAAAGAGGAATGTACATAGAAGTTTGGATGCCAAATTATCATCACATCATTGATCTCTGTCCAATTAATATGAAAGCCCATGGGTAAGATTGACTTCAAAGATATATGATGAAAATAGCTCTCACTTAAGCCAATGAGTATTACAAACATATACATTTTAAGAAGGGAAAAAGTAGGGATTAATTTTATATACATCGTCTTCCACTGTTAACATTAGGTTTGCTTTCATCTTCTAAAGGCATGTATATTATTCTCTAAAAAGTTGAGCTAAATTGTCAAGATAACAAGATAGTGTGGTATTTGTACATGCAGAAAAGAATGCACACCTGTAATCCCAGTGATCTGGGAGACTAAGGCAGGAGGATTGCAAGTTCAAGACTAGCCTCAGCAACTTAGCAAGACACTCAGCTATTAGTGAGACTTTGTCTCAAAATAAAAATATAAAAATAAAAAGGGCTAGGAATGTAGCTCAGTGGTTAAGTGGCCCTAGATCAAATCCCCAGTACTCTACTCTCCCAAAAAATAGAAATGAATGGAACTAAATAGAGAACCCCAAAATAGACTCACATGATAGTAACTAATACTTGATAAATGATCAAAGTCAATGCAATGGAGAAAAATATAATCTTTTCAACAAATAATTCTAGAACAACTGGACCTTCACATTAAAAACCAGAATCTAAACATGTATTTTATGTCCTTCCCAAAAACTTAACTCAAAATGGATCACAGACCTAAATGTAAATCAGAAAAAAACTTATTCAATCCTGAGTTTCAGGACACACACACACAAACACAGAAAAAAAAAAGAAAGAAAACTATAAAAATATTAGAACATAATTTAGGAGAAAATCTACATCACCTTGGGTTTAGTGATGACTTTTTAGATGCAACTCCAAAGTTACAACCCATGAAAAAAAGAATTGGTAAGCTGTACTCCCTTATAGTCAAACTTTTCTTCTCTATAGAAGATACTGTAAAGAATAAGCAATATATTAGGAGAAAATATTCACAGAAGACATATCAGGTAAAGGATTTTTATCCAAAATACACAAAGAACTCTTAAATATCAAAAATAAGAATACAAAAAAATTAAAATAGACCAAAAATATTAAAAGACACATCACCAAAGAAGAGATATGGATGAAAATAGACATTAAAAAAGATAAACTCTTGCCTAGCATACATAAGGCCCTGGGTTCAATTGCTACCTTTCAAAAAATACATATTATCATCAGGAAATCACAAATTAAAACAGCAAAGAAGTATCACTATAATAAATCTGTTAATATAGCCCAAATTCAGAATAATAACAATACCAATGCTGGCAGGGATGTGAAACAATGGGAAATCATATTTGTTTCTAGTAGAATTGCTAAATAGTACAGCCACTTTGAAAGATAGTTTGGCAGAGGCTTACAGAACTACTCATATACTTACTACATAATCCAACAACTGTTTCTTGGTATTTCCCAAAAAAATCAAATACTTACATCTGAACAAAAATGTTTGCAGACATTTTTATATTGAATTTATTCATAATAGTCAAAATTTGGAAGCACCCAAACTGTCCTTCAGTGGGCGAATAGATAAATAAACTGGTATATCCAGACAATGGAAATCTTAATGGTCCTAAAAGCTACTAAACCCTGAAAAGACATGGAGGATATTTAAGTGCTTATCACTAAGTGAAAGAAGCTGCTATGGTTTGGATGTTGAGTGTCCCCCAAAGGTTTATAGGTAAAGGCATGGTATTCACAGTGACAATGTTGGAAGGTGGTATGGACCTTCAAAAGGTAGGACTTTCTGGAAAGTATCTAGGCCATTGGAGGCATACCCTCAAAATGGATTGTGGGAATCTGCCCATCCTTTCTCTCCACTCTTGTTTGAGATAAAATAATTTTCTCCTACATGCACTTCTGCCATGATATGCCACTCTACACTGCCCTCAAAAGAAGCCATACCAGCGAGGCCATACAATTTTGGACTTTGATCCTATAAAACTGTGAGCTATGAGAACCCCTTTGTACTTCTTTTTTTTTCTCTTTTTTTCAGTTTTTAAAAAATGTTTTATTAATGCACTATTATGCATAATAGTGTGTTTATTTTGACATAATCACATAAGCTTGAAATATCATTTGCATCTCCATTTCAGCCTCCAGTACTTCCCCCTCTTTTTCTCCCTTTGTATCTGCCCCTGTTCCTCTTCCTCTACTCTGTTGGTGTTCCTTCTATTTTTTTTATTTTATTTTTTTCTTAGACTATTTACTTAAGGAAACCTGTTATGGTAAATCCTTTTTGTTTTTTGTTTTTGTTTTTGTTTTTGTTTTTTTTGCCCCCTTTGAGACTTAAATCTTCTACAACCCAGGAATGCTTTTCTCAAGGACTTGGAAAGTATTCCTTTGAAATGCAATAATCCATAAAGATAATGCCACCATATACCAATCTGTGTGTGTGGCGACGGGGGGGGGGGGGAGTGGGGGGTTGTATAGTAGGGCCCTAACATCAGTAAGTGCCAATCACTGACCAGCTCACCCCTAACAGCCTTTAGCCCTTTTCCACTAACTCATCCAAAACTTAAAAACTCCCTGTCCTCTTGTTTCAGAGGAGTTAAGTTTAATTTTTCTCCTCTATCACAATAGTCTTGTCTATCTCTTATTGTAATAAATTAATAAACATGAAAAAGAGCTCAACATCTCTAGTAATTAGAGAAATGGAAATTAAAACAACTCTAAGATTTCATCTTACTCCAATTAGAATGGCTATTATCAAGAACACAAACAATAATAGATGTTGATGTGGATGTGGGGAAAAAGGTACACTCATACCTTGCTGGTGGAGTTGCAAATTGGTGCAGCCACTCTGGAAAGCAGTGTGGAGAATCCCCTTTTTACTTCTTAAGTGGCTTATGTCAAGTATTTTGTTGTAGTGAAAAACCTGGTATAGAAGTCAATCCTGAAAAGGTTATTTACTGTACCATTGCAATTATATAACATTCTGGAAAAGACAAAGCTATGCAGTCAATACAAGAATCTGGTTTTCAGAGGTTAAAAGGAAGGGGAGAATAAATATGTGGAGTATGAGGATTTTTAGGGCAGAAAAATTGATGTGTGTATTATAATGGTGGATACAAGTCATTATATATTTGTCCAAATCCACAGAATATATAACACCAAGAGTGAACTCTAATATAAACTATAGGCTCTGTGTGATTGTATGTGTCAATATAGGTTCAGTTACCTCTCTGATATGGGGTATCTGTTGCTTTCTATCAGACTCTGGTCTGTATTTATAAAGCTGGCACTCAGGAATAACTTTTTTCTCAAATGCCATTTCCAGTTGTAAGAAGGTTATAGTAAGTGATTCTGATTCTAGTTTGTATATAACTTTAAAGAGGTTCTCGGATGTGACTTTTTATTACAAACATAGATAAGTATAAAAATAAAATAATTTAGTGTAGTTATTTCAAGGGCATATTTTTGAAAATTTATCTTTACTTTCAACATTGAAGATATGTTTTATTTAAAAATCACTTATTAAGCATTTCAGTTAATAATATACATGAAATCCCTGTCTTCATGTAGTTTAGATTCTATTGCAAAATAAATGTATCTATTTTTAGTGGATGAAATTAATTTTAAAGTATGATCACATTGCTCTAATTCCTGGAAAATTTTTTATAATATTATTAGTATGCTATTTAACTATCAAAGTAAATATCTTATTATCTCATTTACTGTGTTTCCTATATAGTTGGTATTTTAAACAGTTGCATCCCAAATTAATTTAGTATATATGGTAACAACACTTATTTTATAAATCTACCACTATTTTGTTTTTTTTTATTAGACCAGGAAAACATTAGTTTGGGTTACAAATTTTCTCTACATGTAAATATTTTATAGGAATAATTTCCCCCTTTTTCTAGAATATGTGGCTGTCAGAAGGCTTATTGAAGAATATAAAATAACTATAAAAGGAATTTGATTTTAAAATAATTATGGTACATAAATGGTATTACTCATTATGTTAACTAATTTTTACTGTGCCTACTATCAACTGCTCAGTGTTAAATATTCCTTGATGACTCCCGTGTTAAATGCTTGGTCCCCAATATAGCAATGTCCAGAGGTGGGGCTTTTGGGAAGTGATTGGATCATAAGAGTTCTGACATCATCAATGCATTAATCCACTGATAGCTAAATGGGCTACAAGGAGGTGGTAGAAACTGTGGGTGGTGGGGCAGGAATGGAGGAAGGAGGTCAGTGGGGGTGTGCCTTAATAGGTGTTTCTTGTCCCTGGTCCCTTTCTCTCATTCTCTCTCTGTGTCCCGGCCACCACGACATAAGCAGCTTTACTCTGCCGTGCCCTTCCACCATGAAATTGCCTCAGCACAGGCCCAGAAACAATAAAGTCAGACAACCATAGACTGAAACCTCTGCAACTGTGACACAAAGGAAATATTTCCTCTATTGAGTTGTTTTTGTCATGTGTTTGGCTACAGAGACAAAGTGATGAATGATATTTCATTATAATACATACATAAATAAAATATAATTTCAGTCATACAAAAAGATTTCAAAAATGAAAAAGCTACTAATCTATATGTAGAAAAACATATTCTCCCTTTACTACTTATTTTCATAGTAATGTCCACATCACAAGGCTAGTAAAAGCATATACAAAGAAGAGAATAAATTATATAGAAAAATCATTATGTGAATAGAGATACATTAAACCATGTTTTTAGAACTCTAGTAAATAGATGCAGTTTTATATACTTGAGTGTTTATGCTAGCCAAGTACCTACCTCCTTACTTCTATATGCTTCAAACCCATAGAAAATAATTTTTTTTGAAACTGTCTTAATACTTAAGTCTGATGAACTGTATAGCCAATCCAAACACTGCAATAACTGATCATTAAAAGACCAAAATGTAAAGGTTAGACTACAAAACATAGTAAGTCTGTAGATGGAATTGGGTGAGTATTTTTGGAAGTTTTATGTTAATTAGTGTTTAAAATAATTACTGAAGATTTGAATCACATCATTTAAAAACATTCATTTTTTATATACAGAAAAGTAGTTTTGATTTTCAGATGCAAATTACTATCAATTTAAGCTAGTAAAAATACTATAATAATTATTCAAAACTTTCCATTGATTATGTATTTACTTAATCCAAAAAACTTGCTTAAAGTATGCAACTTGCCCTTATCCACCAAAAAATGATATGCCAAGTTTAATACTCCTTTTGAATCAGGTTATTGAAGATAATATGAAAGTAATGTTCTACAGAGAGTGTTATTGAATTTTCCCTAAGAACACATGGCAGTAATTTGCATTTGTGACAAAATTGATTTCTGTAAATGAACTATCTCATAAATATCAGTCTACCTTTTATTTTATCTTTTAAAATTCATTCCTGTTTGTCTCTTTTTTTCTATACCATGAACTTTTTTCCTGTACAGATTAAATTTATGTTATGTATTCCACAGTGACAGGAAGTGAGTAGATGTAATAGAATGGATATAATAGAATGGAGAAATATTAAAAAGGAACCAGAAGAAATGGGAAAATTTATTTAAATATAAACTACTTACTTGGAAGGGTCATGGATATGTTTATCAACTGAATGCTTCAGAGTTCATTGTATTTTCTTTCCAAATTATGCTTGTTTAAAATGTTTCTAAAAGATAGCAATTTATATTCTGCCATCATAAATAGACTCTGGTGGAGGTTCTTTTTTTTGTTTTTTTTTTTGTTTTAACCTACAACTTAGAATATCTGCCTTTCACACTTCTCTCAGTACCAAATATATTCATGTTATAATATCATAAATTATAAGTGATGTATGTTTTATAATGTGTTTTTATATTGTAGTTTGATCATCTTGCAAGACATCAATATAAATGAAAAAATGTAAATCAATCTCAAAACCATGTGGATATTGTGCCACATGAACCTCTAATATCTTTTTCAGTTGTTATTTGAATTTTTTCTTTTAAAATCAAACTTTAGAAATGTTTCCCCAAATTTAAGATATTTGTAACAGTTAAGACTTATCAGCATCACATTATACAGAGAATTGATTTTTATTATGTAGTTTGCTAGCTCTTAAATAAGAGCATTCATCTACTTTGACAATTATTAATCATTCAACTGCATCAGGTAGGTCCTGCAGAATTCACTCAAGTACCCTCAATTGATAATATAGCATCTACCTATTCTTTGCAATTATTGCATGTATTTGACAGATATAAAATCTCTATTCACTAATAACTGAACAATTTTGTTTTTGTTCTGTCAAGCATAATTCATATTTGGAGGCTCTAAAATTCCATCTTGTAAATATGTGAAAGAAAAGAATTCATATCTGAAAGGTCAATTTGCTTTTGAATTTCAAAGTTTGAATGCCAATTACAATTGTATGCATCATATTTCAGGTTTCAAGTTTTAGCTCATCAGTGATAATCATCATTATATTTTCTTCCTTCAGTCTCCATTTCCGATACATTTTCTGAAAATCATACTTAATTTCCTTTCTTAAAAAATATATTTAGCTTGTCATATTTCTTCAAGTTCCTGTCGAAATATCTTATTACCTGTTACATTTTCAGATTATTACTTGGATTTAATTCTGTTTGTCTTTTTGCCTCTGTCTCTGTGTCTCTCTGCATAATAAAATGTATAAGCATAGTAGATATCTTTTTGCTTTATTTGATTTTGATCCATATGCCTTTTTGAATATATTTGGCACTATCTAATAGAATTTCTTTATTTCAGAAAAATTAAAGTAAAAATATAATGCCAAACATGTTCAACTTGAAATATTTTAGCTAAAAAATTTATAGCAACCTTGAACCAAATGATTGACATCCTTGCCATTCACTAAATAGTTCCACCAAGTAAGATTAGTATTTTGAAATTATAAGTACTTTTGGGACTTCAGACTGAGTCATCTAATGTGCCCCATAAAAATTTTAAAAAAGGTCATATATTAGGCCTAATAATTGCACTACTTATTTCTTAATTTTAAAAACTATATAAATGTAGTACACATAGAATCAAGCATATGTTTATATAAAAATTAAACAAATGCCATTTATGTTTCACTTTTTCTTTTTTTGGGGGGGGGTATCAAAAATTGAATCCAGGAACACTTAACCAATGAGTCACATTCCCAGCCCTTTTATTTTTTTATTTTGAGACAAGATCTCAGTAAGTTGCTTAGGGCCTTGCCTTGTCAAGTTGCTGAAGCTTGCTTTAAATTTTCGATCCTCCTGCCTCAGCCTCTCAAGCTGCTGGGATTAGAGGGGTGCACCACCACACCTGGCTCACTTATCTATTTCTAAAGCATCACAATACTAAAAACAACATTCAGAGCTTGCAAAAAAAATTTGAAACTGAAGTATATGCAGATACTAATTAGAATACACTGACATAATTTCTGAAATTTTATGAAATAAACACATAAATAGTGTAAAATTGTAAGAATGACATAATTATTTCAGGGAAAGGCAATCCACTTTACCCTGATTTTGGGTACCCAAAAATTTATGCAGAGTGGTTATGTCATCAAAATGTAGGACTGAGAAGCTCCAAACTTTTGGAGACACCAAAAATTTGCCCCCTAAATGTTTAAAATAATCTTATAAAAGCTCTGGAAAACAGTTAAAGGTCTACAGCAGCCAAATGAATGCCCAAACACAAAAATCATTTTTGCTCTCCCTCGACTTCTTTTCTCCCTGAATTTGGGAGAGGCAGCAGTCCAGTTCTCATCCCCAACCTTGAACTAGAAAGAACAAAGAAGACATTATTTGTACTTCACCTCAGCTTGCCTGAAAGGCTCCAATCATGTGCAGCTGAAACTAGAGAACTGCCCCACGTAAAGTTCAATCTCCAGAACTGAAAAAATTGTATGTGTGTATGTGTGTGTGTGTGTGTGTGTGTGTATGTGTGTGTATGTGTGTGTGTGTGTATATATATATATATATATATAGAGAGAGAGAGAGAGAGAGAGAGAGCATATAAAATAATATTGTGATAACATAAAAGGGAGTGATGAATCTGTATAAGGATAGAGTTTTGTATACAATGGAAGTCGATATAATTGAAAATCATTGTTATAACTTTGGGATATTATATGTAATCCTTCTAGTAAACACAAATATCTATAGACTATATACAGGAAGAAATATGAAGGATACCATAATGTATCATTACAGAAAATTAAACACAAAGGAAGTTAATAATGAAGGAAATGAGGGGCAAAAATTCTATATGTGAAAAATAAATTTTGAAATGGCAATGGTAAGTCCTTCTATATAAGTAACTACTTTATATGTTCATGGATTAAGCTCCCTAATGAAAGGCATACATTGGCAAGACAGATAAACATAAAACAGCATTCATCTATGTGCTGTCTTTAAGAAACATACTTTAGATCTAGGGACACATATAAGTTAAAAGCGAAAGATATAATATGCAAATAATAGCCAAAAGAGAGCTGCAGTGGCTATATTACTATTAAACAAAATATACTGATAAAAAGATCAATTCACTAAGGAGATGTGATAATTATAATTGTATATGCACATAGTGTTATAGCACCAAAAAATGTGAAGCAAACGTTGATAGAATTAAAGGAAGAAATTTACAACTCTGAGATAATACTAGGAGAAAGCAATGCCTAAATTAATCCATTTAAACTACTACAAGAAAATACCAAAATATTTTTTGACTTGTAGACAATAAATATTTACACTCAGTTCCAGAAGATGGGAAGTCCAAGACCCATTTGCCAATAGATTTGTTTTCTTGTGAGGTATGTTTCTTGGCTCATAGGTGGCACCTTCTAGATGTGTCCTCACATGGTGAAAGGGACAAAGAGCTCCTCTAGTCTTCCTTTATAAGGGCACTAATACCTTTCATGAGGGCTCCACCCCCATGATTTAGTCTCCACCTAAATGATCCCACCTCCTAATATCATAAATTTGGGATTAGTATTTCAATGGACAGTTTTGAGGAGACATAACATTTAGATCATAGCATTCCATCTCTTGCCCCCCAAATTTATTTCCTTCTCACATGCAAAATATATTCATTTCATCTCAATATTCCCCAAAGATTAAACACATTTCAGAATCAACTTTAAATTCTAAGTCCAAAATACCATTTAAAGCAAATAATGGGAGACTCAAAATGTGATTCATTTAGAGGAAAATTGCTTTCCAGCCATGAAACTGTGAAAGCAAACATGTTATATGCCTACAAAGTGTAATAGTGGCACAGACATAGGTTAGACATTCCCCTTTAAAAATGGGAAAATAGGAAAGAAGAAAGGAGTAATGAGTCCCAAGAAAGTCTAAAACATTAAGGACTAAGAATAATCTTCTTAGATTCAAGACTCCACCCTCCCAGCGTAATGAGTAGAAATCTACCTTCCAGAACCATGATGATAGTGGTTCTGCCCTCAGGATTTTGGGATGTCCCATCCTACTGGTCGTTCTCTATTGTGACTATTCCTGGGTTACATGCTTTTGGATCACACAGGTTTTAACTACATACTGGTGACCCTACCATTCTGGAATAAAATGGACAGGTCCATATTTATGAACATTGCCCTAGTGAAGGTTCTTTACAATAATTCCGACTCCACAGCTTTTTTTTTTAAATCAGGAATTTTCAACTCTCCATGGCATCCTTTGAAATGTAGGTGGTTGTAGCCAGTCCCCCAGGTTTTCTGGGTGTAGTGAATGCCACACTGGGGCTTACTAGTGTTATACCTGGTAATCAAGGAATACAACATTGAAATTCATGGAGTGGAGCTTTAAGGCCCTACTGGGCAGTGAGCACTGAGTCCTTATGGATGTCTGTGGTCCCATCTTTTAAATTTTTCTGTCACCCATGCCTTGACATTTTGGCTCTATGGTAGGAGAGGGCAGCCCCAATAACTGCCTGTATGTATGTAAATGACTGTATTTGGGTCATTCTTTCCATTGTCTTGAAAAAAAATCACCTGAAGAAGTCACAGCAATATCTTATAAGATGGTTACTTGGCTACACTTTTGGTGTTGGCCTTGACCATCTTTCTCATTTTTTAACAGCGTGCTACAGTGATGCAATCACATCAATGTTTATAGCAGCTCAATTCACAGTAGCTAAGCTATATGACCAACCTAGATACCCTTCGACAGATGAATGGATAAAGAAACTGTGGTATATATACACAATGGAATATTATTCAGTCATAAAGAATAATAAAATTATGGCATTTGCAGGTAAATGGATGAAGTTGGAGAATATCACGCTAAGCAAAATAAGGCAATCCCAAAAACCGAAAGGTCAAACGTTTTCTCTCATATGTGGATGCTGATCCATACTGGTGGGGACAAGGAAAGAATGGAGGAACTTTGGATCGGGCAGAGGGGAGTGAGTGGAGGGGAGGGAACAGGGGAGTGGGAAACATGGTGGAATGAGATTGACATCATTATTCTAAATACTTGTATGATATCATGAATGGTATGACTCTACATCAGGTATAACCAGAGAAATGAATAGTTGTGTTCCATTCATGTACAATGAATGGAAATGCATTCTGCTGTCATGTATAACTAATTAGAACAAATAAAGAAAACAACATAGGATAAGAACCTTCCAAACCCTTAAGTTCTCCTTTGCTTTTGATTTAAAACTCCATCTTTAAATCATTTCTCTTTTCTTTCATTTTGCTTTATGCTTCACAAGAAGCCAAACTGTACTGTCAACACTTTTCTTAGAAATTTCTTAGGCCAAATACCTTATTTCACCACTCATAAATTCTTCCTTTCACACAACACAAGAACATGAACATAGTTCCACAAGTTCCATGCCAATTAATAACAATGATTGTCTATCCTCCAGTTTTCCAAAATGCATTTCTTTTTTAAATATTTTTTAGTTGTCAATGGACCTTTATTTAATTAATTAATTTATTTATTTATATGTGGTACTGAGGATCAAACTCAGAGTTTCACACATGCCAGGCAAATGCTCTACCACTGAGGTACAACCCCCATCCCATGTGCCTCATTTCTGACAACTAACTGTGACTAACTATGCATTATGTCTAACTGTGACAGTAGTCATGAGAGTCTTTACCATCCATACTCTAATTTCCAGCTGCATTCTAATCTTGATCACTTAAGTTTTCTCTAAGAAGATTGAAGCTTTTGTTGTATCTCTCTTCTGATTCTTCACTTGAATCATCTTTAAAGTTACTTATGGATAGATTTTTTTTATAGTATTTCCTTACATTACCTCAAAATTCTTCTATCCTCTACCCATTTACCCAATTCTAAACCCACTTCAACAATTTTAGATATTTGTCATAGCGGCACTCCCACTTGTTGGTACAGATTTTTGTCTTACTGTTTGATTTGCTATAACAAAATACCATAAACTGAATCACTCATAAACAGCAAATATTTATTTCTCACTATTTTGAAGGTTGTAAAGTCCAAGATGCAAGTACCAGCAGACACAGGATCTGGGGGAGAGCCTACTTCCCAGTTTAAGATGGTGACTAGGGCTGTGTCCTCATATGGTGGAAAAGGCATGGTAGCTTTCTGAGGCCTCTTTTATAATGGCATTAATCCATTCATAAGAGTTCAGCTCTCGAGACCTAATCGCCTCCCAAACACCTTACTTTCTAATACCATCATCTCAGGAGTTAGGATTTCAACCCATGAATTTTAGGGGCACACAAACATTCAGATTATAGTACCTCACTTTCATTAGTGGATACAGCAATCAGAAAGAAGATCAATAAGATAAATGGAGCAACACTATAAAGTAATTGGACCTAAGAGAAATATATGTAAAACTCTCCCCCCAAAATAATACACAGTTTTCTCAAGTACACATTGAAATTGGCAATTCCTACAAGCACATACTTAACATGTGAATCATAGAGAAAAACAAAATCTGAGTAAGCCTATAAATAGTTACAAGATTGAATTAACAATTAAAAATATCACCAAAAAAAAAAAAAAAAGCCCAGGAGCAGGTCATTTTCTTAGTGAATACTACCAAATGTTCATAACAGAATTAACAACATTCCTCCTCAAATGCTTCCAAAATTTTGAAGACTTAGTTTATGAGAATGGTAATACTTTTATACCAAAACCAGACAAAGATACTACAAGGGTTTTAAGTTGGGGATGTAGTTCAGTAGTAGAGCACTTGCTAGCACACATAAAGCTCTGGGTTTTATCCTCAGTATGACAAAAATAAAAAAGAAAGAAAAGAACATTACTCACCAATATCCATGATGAATGTTACAACAATAATACTCAACAAAATACTATCAAACAGAATTCAAAGCATATTACAAGGAACATACACCATTGTTGCTCCCTGTTGAGCAACAAGGTCCGATGTATCTCCTCAGGGCCTGCCTGAGGAGAATACGGGGCCGAGCAGGATGATGAGTGTCGGCGGCAATGGAAACCCACTAGAGACAGGAGGTCTGTCAGCTCAGGAAGCACAGCAGGAACTCGTTTATTGAGGAAATCACACAGCTTTTATGTAGGGTGGGGGCTAGGTGGGAACCAATCAGCTTAAAGGTCAGCAAGGCACAGGGAATTCATGAAGGAGAGAGTCCCATAGGACTAAATGGCAAGAACGAGCTGATCACAGAACTGCTGCTAACCAATCCCAGACAGTAGGGGGTGGAGATGAGCAGGCCAATCAGGGAGTTGCTGGGTAAGAACACATTTTCAGTTTCCGGGGCAGAGTGGCAGTACAAAGAAGTCCGGGTAAACTGTTGGTGGATCAGGCAGTGCCACCTATGAGGAAGAGGTTGTCACGAGGGTGCAGCCGCCATTAGGGTGCATCCCCTACACACCATGACGCAATATTTATTCCTGGAATGCAAGAATGTTTCAATATATGAAAATCAGTCATTTTTATATACCACATTAGAGAATGAAGGGGAAAAACCATAACTATGTTAATTTTAAAAATTTAACAAACTTCAGTACCCTTTTTATTATAAGAATATTCCTACAGGTATTTTTTAATGCAGATATAAAAAACCCTGAATAAATAAAAGCCATAAGAGAAAATGTATACATGGTTAATAAAATGGGCCTTGATTATAAGTACATATGGGTTTTCACTCACTAGTTTTGACTTGAACAAGTCACTTAACTTCATCAAACCTCAATTTCTTCACCTTTAAAATGGATATAATAAATGTTTCCATCTCACTGTGGGAAGTTTAAATGTGATAATGCATGCATATAATATTTGGTATTTTGAAACACTAAGCAAAAGTTAGTTGTAATTATTATTAGGTATTATTTTATACTTTGTTAATTAATGCTGTTAACATTGGTACTAAACTTTCTATTGTTATGTAGCAATGATCTCTTTTTCTTCAGCTTTTAATTGAATTTACTTAATATCTTACAAATTGTCACCCACAGTCAACCCAACGCTCATCAGGCTTCTAAAAATTCTTTTAGGGCTTTTTATGCTTTCATTAATATTTTCTTACAGTCCTTGCTCTTCTACCCACTACCTAATTCTTACATTTGTAGGTATTTACTATGACAGCACTCAAATTACCATTATTAAAATTTGCTTTAATTATCTCTTGCAGCATAATACACTTACTCAATACATAGGGGATTAAAACAACACACTTTTATTCCACAGGATCCAGAACTAGAGAATATGTTAACTAGCTGATTTTGGCTCAGGTTCTTCCATAAGATTGAAGTTAAGATATCAGCTATGGCTAAAGTCATCTTTAAGGCTTGAGTTAGAGTCACATGTGACTGTAGGATCGACTTCTAAGATGGCTCACACAAATGGTTTTTGGCAGAAAGCCTAAGTTTCTTACTTGTTATTTACAAGATGTTCATCTAATAATGTGAGGTGTATATTAATTCTCTTTTGCTACCATAACAAATTACCACAAACATAGTGGCTAAAAATAACCATTTATTATTTCACAGTTCTGTAAGCTGAAAGTCTGATGTAAGTTATCACTGAACTAAAATCAAAGTATCAGCAGGACTATATTCCTTACTGGTGACTCTAGAGAAGAATCTGCTTTGTGGCTCATTGGTATTTTTGGTAGAATTCAACTCCAACCAATTTCAGAGCTAAGGTTCCCATTTCTTTACTCACTGTAAGGTATTGCTGCTTATAGCTCCTTAAAAATTCTCTTGCCCTTGTACATAATACCCAAATCTCAGAACCAGAAGTAAATTAAATCCGTCTCATTCTGCCAAATATCTTCTTCCTCTTTTAAGATTAAGGATTTAAATGATCATAGGGTACACTTTGGTGTATATTTGATGATCCATATCTTCAATCATACCTGCAAAAGTCCTTTTGACATTTAACATAATAAATTCACAGGTTTAGGAACATGGAACACGGAAATCTTTGGGTGTTCATTATTCTTCCTACCACAGACAGTTTCCTGGAAGAAGGGATTTTTAAACCAAGATCTGAGAGATGACTATTTTTTTTTAAAATCCACATTAAGGACTAGGAATAGAAGTAGAGGAAAATGCCTCACATTGGGGGATATGGTCAAAAAGCTCATGTTTATTGTCAGTGGTGTTCATGCGTTATCCTATTATTAATAGTCCAATTATTAAAGTTCAATATATATTCATAGTTGTAAGAATTCATTGAAACTCCAAATTAGGATAATTAGGAATAAAATAGATATGATGAGAAATTGAAAAATGGATTCATAACTGAGATTCTAAACCCAGCATTCACATCACATGTTTTTTCACATATTTTTTGGATTTAATCTAAGTCATAACTCTATCAAAATATGTATTCTATTCAAGATATACATTTTATAAGTTGAATCTTAACTGTAATAATAGGAGGGAAAATACTACAATTAAATATATACTATTTTAGCTTTGTTCACCATGAAAATATAATAGTAGTGAATATAATAGTAATGGATTAATATTAATCAGTGAATATTAGTCAAAAAACTTTTGTGAATTCACCAAAAATGCTGAATAAACTAAAGTCACTCATTCCAATCACATCCAAGTTAGTGAAGCTGATTTGGCTTGGCAAATATTTTTCCACTGAATTAATGAGTTTTCATTCCTATACAGCTTGATTTTAATTAATTCTGATAACATTTGCTCAAAAAAATCTAATTAGGAGCATGTTTTTCAAATTGTAAGAATGAATCTCCCTATACCTAACTCACTAGAAAGACATGCAGTGAATAAAAATACTATAGAATTCTAATTTAAACAAAAACTCTCAAATTTTCATACATTTTAGCTTAGGAAATGTCATGGAAGTGGGACATGGACTGATTTATAAGGTAATCTTATTTAATTTTGGGGGAAAGTATTCCAAGTGAGAGTATGAGGATGATATTTGAGGATAGAAATAACCATGATGTAAACGATGGAAATATGAGAATGGAATGACTTTAACATTAGCTTTTAAAGCATTGTGTATTTTTCAACAAAGACACTGATTTTTTTTTTCATTTTTATAACTGCTGTTTTGGTACTACCAGAGGGAGGAAATTAGTCTTTTGTAGAGTTGGTCTATTTCTTACCAATGAAATGTGAAACATGAAGATGTTTCAATGAAATGGCTCCTATAGATAAAGATGAAATTTTAAATGCAGTCAGAGCGGAACATGTGTACATATTATAAGAGAACAATGATAAAATTGACAGGTGATGTATCCTCAGAAATGAAGGTCAGAACGATAAAAAAATCATGTTTAAAGTGTTGAAAAAGATAACTGTCACTCAAGAATCCTACATAAAAATTCAAAGTGAAAATGAAGACATTTGAAGATAAGCTAATGCTGAGAGAATTCTCAACCAATATAGCAGGACTATAAGAGACATTAAAGAAAATTTATCAAAGTAATCATCAGATGAAAGACCATTATCTGCAAGAAATTATGAACTCCAGAATGTATAAATTCAGCCGGATGTGTTGGTTTGGGACCATATGTGCCAGAGACAGAGGCTGAAGCAGGAAGATTGCTATTTCAAGGATAGTCTCAGTAACTTAACAAGACCCTAACTAAAATTAAAAAATAAAAAGTGTGGGGGCTGTAGCTCAGTGGCAGAGAACCCCTGGATTCACTCCCTGTACTGGGGGGAAAACATAAACATATGATAGAATATAAATTTGTATTTAACTATATTTTAACTCATCTATATTTATTACCTTTTAAGGCAGAATGTGATTTGGGTATTACATTTCCATTCACAAGAATTACTGAGTTATTTTTGCTTTATAACACACGTAGGGAGGTTTATAGTTTTGTTCCTCTAAATACTTTTCTTTGGAAAACAAGCCCTGGAGAGTTCCTCCCAGCAAGTTGTTTCAATTTAACATACTTAATTCTAGAGAACTAGTACATGCACAATGGGTAAATACAGGGGATGGAAAGTTTAAAAAGTGGATCCTAAGTAGATGAAACTCAAATAATTTTAACAAATATTTTTCTTTTAAACATCAAGGTCTATCCTGGAACACTTCAGGGACAAAAGATTTGGTTTGGCCTACTAAGGGATACAACCTGGTGGCAAACACTTTAAACCACAAAGCTAAAGATAGGTTTATTTCTTAGAACAAACATTCCAACCTGTTAAAATAAGCCAACGTGAAACTAAAAAAAGCATTACTAGCTAGCTCTGCTTTACCTTTTTCTCCAAGATGCCCTTCATGATCTTGCAGAGGTTTTCAGACTTCATCTTTTTCTCTTCCTATTTCTTTTTCTCTTCTTTATCCTCTGGAAGCTCCAAGCCCTCTTCGGTGACAGACACTAAAGTCTTATTCTCAAATTCCTTCAGTTGTTGGACACGGTACTCATGGATGGGCTCAATCATATAGATCACTTCTAAACTATGTTTCTGAAGACGCTACACAAAGGCACAGTTAGCTACCTGGTCCTTGGTCTCACCAATGACATAATAAATGTGTTTCTGGTTTACCTTCATTGTGGTGCAAATAGTCCTTGAGAGAAATCATCTAATCCCCAGTAGCAGACGTGTAGTATCGTTAACAACTATGAACATTTCTTTCGATTTTGAGAGTCTTTGGTGTATTCCAAGCTTTATAATTTTAGTGAACTGCTCATACAATTTTTGTAGTTCTTCTGCTAGTTCAGTGAACACTTCTAAGCTATTTTTGACCAAATTATTTCTGATAACTTTCAAATTTTTGCTTTGTTGCAACATTTCGTGGGAAATATTTAGAGAAAGATCCTCAGAGTCCACCAATCCTTTAATGAAATTCAGATAGTCAGGGGTTAGCTCCTCACAAAAATATGGAAAGCTTCACAAATTTGCATATTATTCTTACACTGGGGCCATGCTAAATCTTCTCTGTAACAGTCCAATTTTAGTATAAGTAATGCAGAAGTGAGCACCGTACTTAACCATTTTAAATAAAAATAGTAGCATTGTATCTTAAGGTTTTTAATGAATGGGGAAGTAAATTTTAAGATTAAAATTCAAGGGGCAAGCAGAAATATATTGATTTTTTAAGAAATTATTGTAAGTTGATTTAATAAGTATGATAGTAAGCTATCCTAAATTAAAATTCACATCGTACTCTTCAGGAAAACCACCAAAAACATTCAATACGAAAATGTTAATAGGAGAGATAAATTACTAAAAAATCCTCAATTCATCTAAAGTAATGTTATGAAGAAAAGGAGACACAGACACACACACAAACTCAAAACTCAGATGAATAAGTAGGAACCAAACTAAAATTATAGAATTAAGAATAATTAAATAGTGCTGGGTGTGGTGGTGCACACCTACAATCCCAGCAGCTCCGCAGACTGAGGAAAGAGGATCACAAGGTCAAAGACAGTCTCAGCAACTTAGCAAGGCCCTAAACAACTTAGCAAGACCCTGTCTCAAAATTTAAAAAAATATAAATAAAAAGGGATGTGGCTCAGTGGTTAAGCACCCCTGGGTTCAATTCCTGGTACTACTACTACTACTACTATTAATAATAATAAAATTTAAATTAATGTAAATCTTCTAATATTTCAATCAAAAGCAGAGGTATCCAGATGATAAATGAGAAATAGCCTGTCTATGCTATCTATAAGAAGCCTACTTTTACTATGAGTAAACAAATTGACAGGTAGAAAAAGATATATCATGATTTTTTTTGTTTTGTTTTCGTATCAGTGATACTGGTCTTGGAAATCAGGAACAGGTACTTGTTTCCTGGTGTTGAAGATAAAACACCCGAGAAATGCCAAGGTAAGCTTAGAAAGCAAGTTTTATTTAAGAAAAGTGATAACAATAGACTTCTCCAAACAGAAGGGGCCCCATAGCTGGGAGTCCATAAGAGAGGGTGTGTCTTTCTCTTTTGTGGACCCCAGAACTCCTCTCCTTAATTATTGTCTTGTCTTTCTTCCCCACATATGTGACCAAGGGCAGAGATACAGAGTTTAATTGTTAGCAACCCACAATACCTAGCAGCATGATTGCAGAGGTTATCAACCCATTGTCTTCTCTGTTTGATAACCAGTGATAACCCTTTATCGTCCTTTCTCAACCCCTATCATTCATTACCTGCACTGACTGCCTGACCTTCACCCTCTGCCTCAGTTTGCTGAGGAATGTGACATATTCTGTACACTCAGACCAGGTGGGGCTGCAGGAAGATTGCTTTTTGGCAAAGAAAACACATGGGGGGGGGTCATCACAGTGGGCTCGTTTTATAGAATTATTCTCCTAACTTCATGTTCCCATCATTCTTATCTATCTGTCCCCTTAGACCAGGGATTGAACTCAAGGGTGCTTAACCACTGAGCCACATCCCCAGCTCCTGTTTATTTTTGCTTTCTTTCTTTCTTTCTTTCTTTCTTTCCTTCTTTCCTTCTTTCTTTCTTTCTTTCTTTCTTTTTTTTAATTTGAGATAGGGTCTTACTAAGTTGCTTAGGGCCTCTCTAAATTGCTGAGGCTGACTTTGAACTTGCCATCTTCCTGCCTCAGCCACCTGAGCTGCTAGGATTATAGGATGCACTACCATGCCAGATTATCATAAAATTTTAATGCTGGGTTGGTTATATTAATTTCATAAAAAGTAGACTTCAACATAAGTATTACTATAGATAAAGAGGAGCATTTAACAACACCAATATGAAGATTTATCATCTTAAATGTGAATGTGCCTTGGCCTACTATAACAGAGTACTAAAAACTGGATGAAACAAATTTATTGTCTCATTATTCTCAATGCTGGAACTCCAAGATCACAGTGTCAGAAGGATTTGTTCCTTCTACAGGCAAAAAAAAAGTATCTATTCTATGTATTTCTCCTAGATTCTGGTGGTTTGTAGGTAATCATTTGTTTTCATTGGCTTCTGCTACACAATATTGATCTTTGCCTTCATCGTTACATGCAATTCTCCCTGTCTCTGTTTCCGTATCCAGTTTTTTTCTATTTATAAGGACATTAGTGAATTAGGGTCCAGCCTAATGTCTTCCTCTTAACTTATTTTTAACTGCAGTGGCCCTAAATTCAAATAAGTTCAAAATATGAAACACTGGGAATTAAGATTTCAACATGTAAAATTGGGGAGAACCACAATTCAAATCCATAGCCATAACTAAAGAGCAGAGTTCAAAACACATGAAGCAAAACTTGATGGAAATAATGTGACAAATTCACAATCACATCTAATCTGTATTTCTTTCCCTCAGTAATTAATAGGTGAAAAATGAGTAACTATAGAGAATATTTGAAAAATATCATCATACTCTTAGCAACTGATATTTATAAAATATATTCAATAGATGCTGAATGCATATTATTTTCTGTTACTTTTGAAATACTTATCAATAAAACCCACATATTTGGTGATAAATTAATTCTTAATCTTAAAGATTTAAAATTATAAGGATTTCTTCTCTGACCCCAATCATATTAAGTACTAATTACGATATATCCCAAAAATGCCCCCAAATTTGTAAACTTAATGACATATTTCTAAATAACACATGTGCCAGAAAGGAAATCACAAGAAAAAAATAGAAATAATTTTATATTAAATGATAATAAAAACATATGTTATTTACTACAAAGTAATTAAATAATTTAGAGGAAGTTTTATAGTTAAATTCTTTATTGGGAAATCATAACAAAATTAATTACCTCAGATTCAACTTTATATAGCGAAAAAGAAATGACTTTGAATCAGAAGAAAACTACTAATTAAGATTAAATTTTTATAAAAAGGCCTTGAGTATTGAGGTTTGAAGAGTTTCAGTAATGAGTTTTGAAGTTATTGCTTACATCCTTACAAGTTAAAAAATAAATGAACTGAAAATCAATTCTTTTTTGCACTCTGGGAGAACTGAAGCCACAAGGCAAACCTCCACTTAGAAACCAGTAAAGGACAGGTGACTCCAGAAAGCTACATCTGAAATCTTCTCAATTATAGCAGAAATCACTTGGAGCCATAATTAATCAATCCCATTTGGATGGGAATTTCAATGACCATGTGAAGGTTAGCATGAAAGTGAGAGACTCCTTGTGGCTGTAGTCTTGGTGGGTGTTAGGGGACAGACAGATGTGAATGGTGGGAACATGAGGTTAAGGGAATAATTCTATAAATTGGGTTCACTGTACTGATCCCCACAGGCATTCTTTTCCAAGAAGCAATTTACCTACAGCTCTGTCTAGCCAAGTGAAGAGAAAATGTCACATTCCTCACGAAATTACCTGTTATCTGCAAGGGAAATGCTGGTAGGAAATAATGTTGATAAGAGGAACCCAAGTTACTTTGAAGGGAGAGATTTTGTGATCCTTCTCACAGACCAGATTCCTGAATATGGTTATTCCTAACCATAAAATTTATAAGAATGTATGGTTGTGAATCCAATTAGAACTACTCAGTATGGGCCAAGGGGACCTGAAATTGTCCAGTGGGACCTGAAATTGGCAGTGGGGACTTGAAAGTCTCATGTTACTTGCTGTCAGTCAAAAGTCAAGAGTGGAGTGGCAGGACTTTATGGAACTTCTCTGGGACCCCCAATAAAACTGGAGTGCAGGAGAAGCAGATTGTCCCTCTCCTCTCTAAGAGAACCCACTCTCTCCCTTGAGAGTGTCCCCTTTCCTTTTTCCTATCCCTTTAATAAACTCATTCCTGTTACTCTGAGTGACATGTCTGAAATCTTTCTGACTTGATCACAAGATTCGATCTTGTGATCTTGGGGTTTGAAGGGTGGGTCTTCATGCTGCCTCAGTTTCTTAGAAGGTCACAACTCTGTAACAAGTGGATTTTCAATATTTTCAAGGGTTTATTGTAAAAGAAATATTTTATCACTTTTGTCATGAATAACCAGAAATGATCCCTTTATGGCTCTAAAAGAAGAGGGAAAAGATGAACAATTATGGAATCTGCCCAGAGCATTATTAATAATAAATGCTTATTCTCCATATGAAAGTATTTTACTGGAACCTTAACCCATGTCAAGGATGAGCACTTCACCAACTGAAGTCCCTCTGGCATTCCTGTCTTATTCAAAGTGGGTGCAAATAAGAAACACTTGTGAAGATCATGGCTTAGAGATGCTGGCCTTGTGAAAAAGAGACTAAGGTTTTAATCACAATATTATAAAAGGATCATCCCATACATTATATCAAACTTAAAAAACTCCAGTAATAAAGGTAGACTATAGCAGAAAGCTACAAGAGAGAATTTATCTATGAAGGAATTCTCAGGAAAGACTAAAGAAAACAGAGCAGATAAAAACACTGGAAGAATTTGAAGCCTCTGGCAAATATAGTTATGACTATCATTAAATATAGGCCTACTGATACCGCTATTTACCGGTGACGAGTTCTGCTTCTTCTAATGTTGAAGATTAAGCACTAGAGAAGCACGCCAAGGCAAGCATATTAAGCAGGTTTATTTAAAGGGAATAATACAGACTTCTCCCGGCAGGGAGAAGGGGGCCATGGCTGATGTTCTAAAGTCCCAAGAAGTGAGCGCACCCTACATCTTTTATAGGTTAAACTCTTTTGTTCTCCAATTCTCTCCTCCCTTATCTCTCTCCCTTCCTGCCTACGTGACTAGGCCCGGTTTTGCATAAGTGAGAAGCCAAGGGCAGGGGGAGGGCCAAGGTGATTCAGGAGGGTAAGGGACCAGGGGGCATTAATTAGCAGCTCCTTGTTTGCAGTCCTTGATAAAGGCAGGTAAATTTGGTAATCAATGGGCTCCGGAGATCTTTGATATTCCATTCTTCCAGGGGCAGTCTCCAACTTCCAAAGGCAGATGGCTTCATTTCCTCGAATTGACCCGATTTTCTATTTCTACACTAACTACCTGTCCTTAATTCTGGCTTCACTACTACTACCAATATTAACATAAAATACTACATTAAATCTCTGTTTATCTTATCCTATTAGCTGATACATAACATTCAGGCTTTAAAAAATACTACAAGCATGTTAAAAGGCAAGAGAAAACATGGTCTGAAGACACAAAAATCTCACAACCAGATTCATTTGTAGCACAGATTTTATAATCATGAAATAGGGAATTTAAAAATATGTCAGAAACTGAAACTGAAAAAGTAACCAAAAGGAATAAACCATTTAGGAACAAAAAGCACAAAATTTAAAACTAATAGTAAAAATAAAATTCTAGATATAAAAAACATAAATAAAAAAGGCTTTCCTTTCAGGGCTCATTTGTGAATTGAAAAAGACTGAGGAAAGAATCAATTATCTTAAAGATAGGTAAGTAGAAAATTCCCAAGTGAAAGGCAAAGAAGAAAGCATTTTTTAAAAAAGAGAAGATCTGATAATTGTAGGATATTATCAACAAGTATGCCATACACAGAATTTGAAAATGAATGGGTCTCATTCAATTAAAGACCTGAATAGAACAAAAGACTAAGCAAAAAAGAATCCACTCCCTTTGTCTAACAATCTTCAAAATGGGAAATTGAATATTGGTCTTCTACCTTTAGACTTGGACTAGAATTTAAATAATTAGTTATTATGGTTTGGGGGCCTTTGGTCTGCAGAATAATTATTTTGGAGTCTGGTTACTAGAATATTCAGAATGGGAGAAAAGAGAAATAGCTGTAAGAGAAGTGAGTTGAAGTAAAATCATAATAATCTTTACTTTTTGTCATGGTTTGGATGTGAGGAGTACACCCAAAGCTCACCTGTGAGACAATGAAAAAAGGTTCAGAGGAGACATGATTGGGTTAAGAGTCTTAACCCAATCAGTGATTTAATCCCCCTGACAGGGATTAATTGAGTGGTAACTGAAGTGGTAGGGTGTGGCTGGAGGAGATTGGAATTGCAGCATGGCTATGGAGTATAAATTTTGTATCTTGAGAGTGGAGACTCTCTCTCTCTTTGCTTCCTGATGATCTGAGCTGCCTTCCTCTGCTGCACTCTTCCACCATGATGTTCAGCCTCATCTCAAGCCCTGAGAAATGGAGCCGGCTTTATATGGAGTAAGACCTATAGAACCATAAGCTCCCAAATAAACTTTTCCTCCTTTAAAATTGTTCTGGTCAGATCATTTAGTTACAGCAGTGAAATAGTTGATTAAAATACTTTTCTTTCAAATTTTCAGTATAAACACACATATTAAATAATATTTATTAAAGATGTTTTAATAAATATTATTAAAAATATTTTTCTCATTCTTTTTTAAAAACAGAAATAAGACTTAATTTTTATTTATTTTTTTTAAATTGATGATCAGATTCCACTTTTGGTCATTGGTAGTCTCTTCAATGTTGTCTCTTGAGCCCTTTAGAAACAGACCCAATAACATAAACAACTGTTAGTATACATTATATGACAAGATGTTACAGGTTTGCCTTGTATATTTCCTGTCCCAAACCTAAAATCATTCATATCTGCAAGGAACCTGATTTTTGGGGGTAAATTGTATTTTGAGTTCAGAATTTGGAGGACATGAGGTAATCAGCTCAATAAAGTAAAATATGCTACCTTTTCTTGTGAGTTTGGGCCAATTATTTAAAACCATTTTCTCATTAATTAAATGGTTTTGCATTTAGAGTCACTGTGAAGGTTAAATATACATATTCTACTAACTGATATGTAGTATTCACTCAGTGTGAAAGAAAAATTAAAATTTTCATGAGAAACAAACTATCTGTAAATATTTTGAATATCTACAGACATTTAAATATTTTTGGTTTGCTTTTTGTTTATTTCTCCTTAGAGTAACACTAAGTTTTCTAATTACACTCAGTTATGATACATACAAACATAAACAGAGCACAAATACCCCAAATATATTGATATAAACTTTAGATAATATTTTTATTCTAGGGAAGGATGGTCATTGGTCATATTACATTTATTCATTATATTTTAAATATACTGGTATCATTCATAATTATTGATGTGTTGGGACTAATGACACATTAACTAACTCAGACTGACTCCTTACTCCCTGGCGAGTGAGCAAGATCAAGGCCTCCAAGGCGGTTTCAAAAGTTAATGAGATAAATCGGACCACTGTCAGGGATTGGTTAAAGCAGTTTCGCCAACATGATCAGCTCGTGCGTGCCATATAGTCCTATGGGACTCTTGCCTGCATGAACCCCCATGCCTTGCTGACCTTTAAGCTGATTGGTTCCCGCCTAGCCTCCACCCTACATAAAAGCCATGTGACTTCCTCAATAAACGAGTTCCTGCTGTGACTGGTCTCCCTGATGCGTCTGATTGTCCTCCACCTGGAGGGCTGGGTGCAGGCGGTCGGTGGGCCCTACCATTCCCGGTCTGGCCTTGTTGGGGAGTGCTCCCTTCCCTTGTTGCTGGTCAAGAAGAGCAAGGGGCTAAAGACCCCAACATTGATGATTCTAATTTAGCATTTAGAACTGACTCAAAATTCCTGTCTCAAAAATCATTTATTGCTACTTTTCTTATTCATTTGCTTTATAGCACAGTATCTTTATGATTAATTATAGATATTTTAGGACACATATGTGAAAAACTAATTCAGTATTTTGAATAGTTTCTAATCAAGAAAACCATTCTATTTAAAATATTAAAATGACTTGATTTTATATATCACAAAATTTTAATTTGGAGCTTAATTAAACTTTTAAAAATGTATTTTATTGTTTGATTAATGCAGGTGACACAATGATTGTGCGAATAGTAATTTCCTTTTTATCCTTTTAATTGAGTTTAAGGTAAAATTTATTATTTTCCATTTTATTAAAACAAATCACAAGCAAAGTTTTCAATTACCTTGCTCATTTGGGGTATATATTCTACTTGTAACAATGTGAGTGACTTTCAATTGGAATAGTATTGTGTATTTAAGAGAATAATGAAGAAGGATAATATATTTGATCATAAAACTACTATAAACATGTGTTTATAATGTTTAATAGAATATTACTTTACATTTCTTTCAGTATCATTTTATAATATTATTAAATCTTTCAACTTTCCAATTAGAATTTGTAATATGAAATACTTTTTTTTTTCCTTTTTAAAAAAATTTACTAGTTCCTTTTAATTATATATGACAGTAGAATCCATTTTGACATACTTAAAAAAGCATGGAATATGTCTTGTTCTAATTCAGTCCCCAGAACCTTTTCTTCCCCTCTCCTCCTCCCACTCTCTGCTCCTTCCCCTTTACTGATCTTTCTGCCACAAAACACTCTTTTGACCTTATTTCTTCAACTCCTGCTCCTATACAATTTCTATAGTTATTGCTTGCCTATCAAAATTGATGTGAGACTTGTATAGTTAGTAAATATGCTTCAAAAGAGGTCACAGATTAGAAGTTAAAATCATTTCTCATAATGAGAAGTCACTGTCTTAAAGGCAGAGAAATGAAGGATCTAAATTCCTCCTTTGTTCTAAGAGAAATGAAGCAGCTAAATTCCTCCTTTGTTCTAAGTTGGAATATATTATTTTTACAATGATCTTCTTAAATATGATCTTCATTTGACTTTTTAAGAATATAATAGTCTTTAAAAAGTATTATACTTATTAACCATTAAAATATAGATATTGTTCATTGACTCTAAGAAGTTAGACATTACAGCATAATTTATCTAACCTGACAGGTTTTACAAAAGTTAATTTCTTATTAAACAATACTACAGTAATCCTTGAGACCAATATTTGATGGCAATTTCTTTGTAGGATTCCATTGCTTCCAGAATATTATTTTATTATTCTTATTCCCCTTCTAATAGTATTAGACATCTATTTTGATTCAATTACCCTACAGATAGGTGTTTATTTTTTTAATTTTTAGGATTTCCTGAAATCACAAAATAATTAAATATTTTCAGTTACTTCATATTTATTGAAATTTTTTTATGTTCCAGGCACTGATCTAGGCTACAAAATTTGTTAATTTCTGCTCAAGTTAGCAAAGTATGTTATCAAACTTGGAGTTGTTGACATGTATAATAGGTTATCTTATCAAAACTTAAAAGTAGCTTTCATCTTATTGAACTTTCAAAGTGCAATTCTGTACTATAATACCTTTAGCTTGGTTCAGATGTAAAAATATTTATACATAGGAGAAAGAGAAAATAATCTCTCTAAGGAAACACTCTGGAACTTGGCTGAAATCTTTAGGTAACATTAATATTGGCATAGGTCTTAATGTTTGCAGATTACTGTGTAGTTAATACCTAAAATTCTCCTTATACCACCCTTTTCTTTGGTTTTTCCTCTCCCACTGTCAATTTTTAATGTTGGAATTTTAGTTTTCAGACTGTAAATTTAAATATTTTAAATCCATCATCTTATGATTCATAAAGTGTGTGAAATACATGAAGACTTTTCTGTTAAACACTTTCCTTGTTGCTGGTCAAGAAGAGCAAGGGGCTAAAGACCCCAACATTGATGATTCTAATTTAGCATTTAGAATTGACTCAAAATTCCTGTCTCAAAAATCATTTATTGCTACTTTTCTTATTCATTTGCTTTATAGCACAGTATCTTTATGATTAATTATAGATATTTTAGGACACGTATGTGAAAAACTAATTCAGTATTTTGAATAGTATCTAATCAAGGAAGCTATGAGAATTTTAACTGGAGGTGTGGCATTGAAATAGGGTAAGACCTGGACATATGTGAACATAAAATCCTTAATTAACAAAGTTCTTAAGCAACATTTCAGGAAAAGCTTCCAGATATTCCACTATTGATTATTATGATTTAGAACCAGCTTTTTAAGAATGGACATGAACATGAGCAAAAGAGGCAAACTCATCCAGTCATTGACACCTCAAGTTCAAAATTCCCTGTGCAAAACAAAAAATATGATTTGTGAAGAAGCATAGCATCCAATCAACTAGCAACTTCTCCCTTTTTCCTTACTATAAATTCCACCACTACCAACTAATCAGGGAGGGATATTTGAGCCCTATTTGAGATCTTGATTTCCTTGCTAGTTAATAGCACAATAAAGATTTTCCTTTTGTAAAATCCAGTGCCACAATATTGGCTTCTATGTGCATCTTGCCGCAGAGTCCTTGCTCCATAACAGCATGACACTAGAGTTATTGAATTCATTCAAATCATCTATCATGTTTAAACACAGTCAATAGATTATAGTGTTTACAATCATAGAGACCATTGTTAAAAAAAAATGACAGAACTGGACAGTAAAGTGATGAAAACAGATTTTATTCAGGAATTATTGCATTGGGGAAGAAAGACCTCAGTATGGAACTAAGTCCAGTTTTAAATATGACAAGGAAATTGGAGTTTATAGCCAAGGATCAGAGTAAGGTTAATGGATAGAAAAATGGCTAAGAGGAAACATTAGGAGTAAAGAGGGGATCTTGGCTAAACCAGTTTGACAGGATTCTTAACAAAGGCAGGCCAGGTTGATCAGATATCAGTGGGGGGAGAGTAGTGAGAAATTTCATATCAATGTTATAAAAGATTTCTGTTAAAATAATCATGAGGCCATTAGGCTGAGATGGCTCCAGTGCCTTGAACTCCTGTGTAAGCAAATTGAAACCCAGCTCAATATAAACAATAAAATGAGACTTAGAGATTCTTAACTAACTTCCATGTAGGAACTTTGCACTATACCCAAACAAATATATTTTGTTTTATATCCACAAACACCTTATTTTTTTCCTTGTACCTTCTTGGTAGAACTTGGAACCACTTGTGCTCTTGTCAGAGGAGAGTAGGGAGATGAAGTTCCAAACCTCATTTCTTGTGTTCTGATGAAAGAAAATTTAAAGTCAGACACAAAAATCCAAGCAAGATAATTTTATTGTGAGTCAAAGTAAAGTAAGGTTCAAGCAAAGAGGGGTGGGGGAGACATCTCTAAGCAGAGAATGACAAAGGAAACAGTACTGAGTCCAAATTTATTGCTGTTTGATATTTACCAGGACAACTGGGTTCCATATTCTGCAGTCTTTACCAATCAGATGTTTAAATCCTCCTTTAAGTGGAGCAGGGGAGTTTTGAACCTCCTCTCTGGAACTATCATGGTGACCATTCTATTTGGGGGACTTGATCCATAAGTCGATTCTAGGTTAAAATGGGGGCTGGGATCAATGATCAAACATACTTTATCTTAGTATGCCTGCACCATTCATGAACTTTCCCTTCTGAAATACACTGAGAAATCTATGGTCATAAATCTTAACTTTACAGTGACCTCAGTAGGCCCCGTCAGGAGTTAGTCCTAATGATGTTTCTTGGCAACGATTTTTCTTTCTTGATGTATTTCTTAATTAGTTACCTTTGTTTTTCTCTGTTTATTCTCAGGGTGAGTATACCTGTTGCTATTCTACAAGTTACTTGATTGTTCATTAAAGGCAATTTCAAAGAAACCCCATTGACCCTGCTATGTTATTGGTTCACATTTCATTGCTCATTACTAACTACTGCCACCTAACACTGACCCACCTTGTTCACGAATCACTGTCAGCTTAAGTATACTAAATTTTTGATGTGTCTGTTTTTTGCTGTTGTTGTTTGTGTTTGGCCGTGCTGGGGATTTAACCAACAGGCACTCTATCATTGAACTTGTAAGGGAATTTCCACTGAACCACGCGGGACACGGTAAATCACATAAGGGAGTTTATTAAGCAGAGTGTCTCCCTGCAGAGTAAGAGAGAAAATGAGAGGAAAAGAGAAAGGAAAACAAAAGGGTGTGCGCTAGAGAGAGTGGAAAGCCAGGAGGATAGAGAAAAGTGAGAAGGACAGACAAAAGAATGGGGAAAGATGGTGGGGAAGCTATGGTAAACAGTTGAATTCTGCCGGGCTAACAGAGGACCAATATCGGAGAAGGATACTTGCAAGCTGACTGATGAACCAATAGCTAGCCAGGATGTTCACAGATTGACAAGTGGTTGGGAGGTGGGGAAAATGGCTGCACCTGATGGGTGGGGGAGCAGCTTTATACATTACAGAACTACACCCCAGCTATTTATTTATTTATTTACTTATTGATTGATTTCTTGAGATGGGGTCTTACTAAATTGCTTAGGGTCTTGTTAAATTGATGAGGCCGGCCTCCAACTTGCAATCCTCTTTCCTCAGGTCCCAGGGTCACCTACATCACCACACCCAGTTAAGCTTGTCTTTAAACATTTCTAAACTGACTTAGCAAGGTTCTTGCTAAAACTAAGCTATGCAGGTCTGGCAAAGATGGAGACTAGAGGAGATGAGGATTCAGAGGATCCTTACTAAATTTGGTCAAGAAATTGTCTCACTGCTTAGATTTGAATTCCAGCCCTTGCAGGTGCACAATTAGTTGCTACTGGAGTCCAGGGACCAGGCTTGAATCTGCCATTCCAACTGATTAGATTCAGTCAGCTGCCCTCATCAGGAATGTGGAGAAAAGGATGTGCTCTGCTCTGAGTTACTCCATGACATATAGAACAGCAGTTTTCAGGCTATGCCTAAACCTTTGCTACTCCAGTTTGTAGAGCAGTAATTTGCCATAAGCTACTCCATTTTGAATTTAAGGGCTGAGGTGTAATGATTCCTCACCGCAGTTTGACCCAAATTGGGAAGATAGCTAAATCTTATTTCTTCCAATCCATAAAAATGTTATGATTTATAGCAGCGACCATTTATGGGGAACAAAAGTCAATAAATATACATATGTAGATTCAACCAGGTTTTTGTTCAGTGAGATATGTTATAATTCTGGTTGTCTGGGTTTGTTGCATCTTCCTGATGCCTGGACCATGGTTTTGGGGAGCAGTTTCAACTTCCATTTTGAACTTGAGATGACTGCCTATAGGAAGCTGAGATGAAGAAAATAACGTCAAGAACAAGTTAGTAGGACAATAGCTAAGACTGAAGAAAAAGCAATTTGAGGTTTATTTGACAATTTCTAATTTTTAAGTAGGCCCAGTTACAGGGTGATAGTGATTAATGTACTTGACCTTTATCAGCCTTAGTTTTTCTTCTGTAAAAAATGAGCATAAGCATAACTATAATACAGTGATTATGATTATAGTCTTATGAGATAAATTACCTGGATTTACATGTCAGCTCCTTTATTTCATGTGAGAATTTGTCACATAGTAAGTCTTCTATAAATGGTGGGATAGTATTATTACTTGTAGAAGTGGTATGTTTTCACAATTCAGTTTAAGGTCATGGAAAGCAAAGTAGGAGAACAATTAAGAGTTCAGAATCTGAATTCAATCACCTTCAGATGGAATCCAAGCTGTAAAACTTTGTAGTTGTGTGATTTTAGTAAGTACATTGACAGTTACGATTATTACTAGTATTTTCTTGAACATCAAAATGGAGAAATAAATCACATTAAACTCAGGTTATTTGTAAGGTCCAAATGAGATTACATATATAAAGTACCAAATTACATGCCTTAGAGTACATAGTCAATAAAAAACATTGTTATTTTCATGGAAAGAAACAATTAAAGCACTACACTGTTGTTCCACTTTTTCTAGGCCTGCATACAGAACAAAAGAGGCTCCCAGTGAAGCAGAGAAGGAAATTTTAAAAAATGTATTTCTGTTTTGGTTAGCCTTTTCATCACTGTGTCCAAAATACCTAACAAGAAAAATTTGGAGAAAGAAAAGTTTATTTTGGGCTCATGGTTTCAGAGGTGTCAGTATACAGATGGCCAACTCCATTGCTCTGGACCCAAAGTGAAGCAGAACATCATGGCTGAAGGGTTCGGTGGACAAAAGCTGCTCACCTCATGGCAGCCAGGAAGCAGAGGGGTAGCTGGGGCTTCACAGAAGATTTCAGGGCATGCCCTCAGTGATCTGCCTCCAGGAACTATGCACCAACTGCCTATAGTTACCACCCAGTCAGTCCATTCAAACCAGGATAAACTGATTAGGATACAGCTCTCATAGATCCAGTCATTTTACATCTGAGTATTCCTGCATTAACAGGAACTATTGGGAGTACCAAACTGTAACAATTTCCTTTGCACACAGTGGGCCCATTATCAGTATTCACTTGTACATTTTCTTACTGAATGACAGTGTTCCTTGCAAAGAGCTTGCTATAAATGATTACTGAAAGGGTACATTATTTAGTCATAATTCCATTTCTGCTCATCACTTCTAACTTCTCAGAAGCATGAGATTTCATGTCGTTCCCCTTTTTCCTATTTGGTTATTTTTTTCCATTAGTGGCAGTCTTCAATTTACTCTCAGAATTATAAACTCGATTATCAACACAGCTTCCTATTTTCATTCAATCATAAGAACTGAAGAAAAAAGGAAACAAATACTCTCACTTGAGAAGGTATTTGATGTAAATAATCTTTTCCCCAGAATGACATTTTGTACTAGAGAGCCTTTAAAATTAGGAATTGTCAAAGAAACCTCAAATTGTGTTTTTCTCAGTCTTAGCCATTGTCCTGCTAACTTGTTCTTGAAACTATTTCCTCCATCTCAGCTTCCTATAGGCAATCATCTCATGCTCAGAATGGAAGCTGAATTTGCTCCCCAGAACCCTAGTCTAGGAACTAGGAGGACGCAACAAACCTAGATAACCCGCATTATAACATCTCTCAATAGACAGAACCCTGTCTGAATCTACATATGTATATTTCTTGGCTTTTGTTCTCCATAAATGATCCCTCTTATTAATTGTAATGTTTTTATGAGTAGGGGGAAAATCAGATTAGCGGTTCCCAGTTTGGGCCAAACTGCAACTAAATTCATTTTTCCTCTTTATATTATTTTTCTCTTACTCCTAATGAGGGTGAGTGATAAAATCCAGTAACTCACGACCCCAGATTTAGGTTTCTGATTTAGGTTCTGGTAACAATGTAACAGTGGTCCACTTCACCTTTTGAATATAGCCCTTGCTGCTTATATTAAAAAGAACAAGTTTTTCTTTTCTCTTTTATCTCTTCCCCCTCCTAACCTGGGGGCAGGGAACAAGATTACCTTGCATTATCTTATCTGTACTCCACAGGAAGATGTCACAGGGAGATCTAGGAAGTGACTATCTCCTAAATTAACAAGCGAATTTCGGCATACCATCGGGGTACACCTTGGATCCCCTATCAGGGCACACCTGAATGTAGCTTTTGAAGAGTGTCTTTAAGAGTGTCTTTAAAAGCCCTCTGTTTTTCCCTGATGGGCAGAACCACAGCCTATGGGACTAGAGTCTCCTGTGTTTCTCCTTTGCTAGCAAAGTAATAAACCTTCTTTTTCCTTTTTCTCAAAACTGTGTCCTCATTATTGGATTGGCATCAGGGACAAGGAACAAGATTCCAGTAACAACAATTTCAAGTTTGTTCACTGAAAAACAGTTTTCCATTATCTGTAGATGATCTCACGATCTTGGATATACATATATTGAATGTTTTAGAAAGACTTAAAATCAATGATTTCAACTAACATTTAAATTACATATGAATCATTTAAATACAACTTTGACATCAGTTCTTTATAAGTGATGCCAGTGATGGGAACCAGGGCCAAGTCCCGTTTCCCAAGAAACGCCGAGACAAGTGTAGAAAGCAAGTTTTTATTTAAAGGATAGAACAGAGATAGACTTCTCCAGAGAGAAGGGGTCCCAGAACTGGGTATCGAGGAAGTGGGGGTGTCCTGCCTGTTTTATACAATTTAGATTTCTTTTCTTCTCATGCTCTCTCCTCCCAGGTCCTGCCTGGTAAAGGAGAAGTGGGCCAAAGGTAGAGTGATCCAAGGGCTGGAAGAAAGCTGCCCAGGGATACCGGCTGGCAGGAAGGTAGTATCCTAAGGGACATTCATTAACAACTCCTACAACTCCCTGCAGGTAAGAACAATCCCGGAAGGCAGGCATCCTTGACAACAGGTGGAGGAGGGGGAAAGGCTCTGGAGGTGAACAACCATAGAGCAGGAAACTTTTATTTAGGGGCTCATGGTTTCAGAGGCCTCAGTCCATAGACAGCAGGCTCCATTCCTAGGGGCTCAAGAGGAGGCAGGACATCATGGCAGAAAAGTGTGGCAGAGGCAACCAGCTCACATCATGATCAGGAAGCAGAGAGAGACTCTGCTCACCAAATACAAATATTTACCCATAGCCATGTCCCCAATGAACCATTTCCTCCAGCCACACTATACCTGCCTCCAGTTACCACTCAGTTAATCCCATCAGAGATCAGTCCACTGATTAGGTTAAGGTTATAACCCAATCATTTTTCCTCCAAACCTTCTTGCTGTCTCTTACACATGAGCTTTTGGGGGATACCACATCTAAACCATAATAGGAGGCATTTTATTTCTTTTCCTTTTGAGCTAGTTCCCATATTCTTAATCTGACTCCATCATTTATTACCTGCACTGTCTTTTTGCACCCCCGAACCTGAGAAGCCTGTTTCCATATTCTGACCCATATTTCCCACTAACAGGAATTTTGCAATATGGTTATAAGATATTGAGTGAGAAGTTCTGTTTAACAGAAGTGATTTCAAGGCCCTAGCTATTTAATATACAATTTATTTAAGTAATCTCATCTGTTATGTACTTACATATAACAATGACATTATTATGTATATTTATGATACATATGTGAATGCTTGAAAATATTAAATATTCTTAATATTCAGTCAACATATTTTATATATGACTGTTTTATGATCTGTCATATAAAATAATTTGAAAGAGTTTTAAATTGAATATGTATTAAGTAACCAAGATGAACATTTTCTAAAATTGTGTTCTGAATTCAAGTTCCATCGTATTAATAAAAATTATTTAAAAGAAAAAAAAAATAAGTTACATATGAACCAGAACCTTTTTTGTGTCACTCAATGTTCTTTGATGAGATCCATGTGGACATATTCCAATCCTAGGACATTTAAGCAAAACTTAAATGTCTGTGCTTCATTTGCAATTCTGGAAGGATTTATTATACATTGGCCTTTTGTAGACTTTTTAAAATGGCTGACACTTTATCAAATTTTTATATAGGGAAAGCATAAGTATAGAGTAGTATTTTGTGAATAAAAATATATTTGTTTTCTTATTTGCATTTTTAATATGCATGGAATGTATTTTTGAACCAGGAAAAGAAAAAGAGATTTGAGAATTATCCTTATTTTCCTAACAGTCAATTTTTTGAGTTATACTGAAATAAATGAGGCTTCTTTCCCTTTAAAATATTCTTTCTTTTTTTTTTTTTTTTCTGAAACTGAATGAAATAGGAAATAATAGAGATGGAAAATGAAAAAAATCCTCAAGATAATGTGGCCTGGGAAAAGGGAGTGAAAAAGAAGGTCATGCACTGACAGCCTTCATCTCCCAAGACAAATGTTTTCCAGATGCCAACTGCAGACAGGGAGGAGGTGTTTTATCATCCCTAAAGTGACAGTCTTTAGGAGGTGTTAATCTCCTTCAAAGTAAATCCTCTCCAGACACTGCCCACAGACCCCCGACCCAAAAAAGTTCAAATTCCTGACTGTCCAAGGAAACTGATGCTCACTAGACTACCGCTCAAAATAACCTATATAAACCCAGTCCCTTTCTTTGTTCAGTGGCTCATTTTCCACAGGAAAGTGGGTCCACTGGCACCATTTTACCCCTGCATCCCCTATTCTGGTGTGAGACTTTATTCCCTAATAAACAGCTGAGATGATTTGTGAAGTTTGTGTCTGTTCTGGTCTTTTTGTGCTAATAGGAAATAGAAAACCACAAAATCTAAAACAATGATTTAAAAAAGGTCCTGGTTCATATGTAATTTATTTTTTTCTTCTAAATAATTTTTTATTAATACGATGGAACTTGAATTCAGAACACAATTTTAGAAAATGTTCATCTTGGTTACTTAATACATATTCAATTTAAAACTCTTTCAAATTATTTTATATGCGCAGATCATAAAACATAGTCATATATAAAATATGTTGACTGAATAGTAAGAATATTTAATATTTTCAAGCATTCACATATGTATCATAAATATACATAATAATGTCATTGTTATATGTAAGTACATAACAGATGAGATTACTTAAATAAATTGTATATTAAATAGCTAGGGCCTTGAAATCACTTCTGTTAAACAGAACTTCTTACTTAATATCTTATAACCACATTGCAAAATTCCTGTTACTGGGAAATATGGGTCAGAATATGGAAACAGGCTTCTCAGGTGGGGGGGTGCAAAAAACTGTTTAGAATATCTTCCCTCGTTTTTCACATGAAAATTAAGAATTTTTAAAAATACATTTAAAAATATTTTGAAAACTGTGAAATTTTCAGAATATAAGAAATAAATAACTACATTTCTATAGTTAAGAGGCATTGATGAACACCCCAATGGAATGACAATTTATGGAACATTTGCCCACTACTTCAGTCATAAAAAAGTATAGGGGAAGAAAAATAATCTCTTCCTTCAATCCTCTGAAGTTCTTAGACCCCTATAACAAGGCACAGTAACATGAGAAAAAACAACAAAGGTCATTCACATGTATATTTCACATACACATGGGAGATACCGAGGGAATAAGTAGTTCTGTAATTGAATGAAATGGGTTCTCCACTTTTTGAGTAGGAAACCAATGAACATAATGAGAAGTTAAAAGAGTGGAGAAAGATTTATTATTTGTAGCAAGTAAGGATAGCACTTGGGGCATGTGGAAAGCAATGCGCTGTCTCCCTGAAGAAAGGGAGCATGGGAATTTTATTTGGAGAGTCTATACGTATTTACATAGAAAAGTACAAGCAGGAGTGGGAATATTTTTTAACATGCAAAGTTTAAGGTCATAGATTATATGTCCAAAAAGGGAAGATACAGAAAGGTAGACACATTCCTAGGCATGCTCAGTTCAGGGTCATAGAGCACATGTTCAAAAAGCAAAAATTCTGGAGACAAAGTTTCTGAGCATGCTCAGTTTCATATTATATTGGGCCAAGTTTACTCTTGATCATCTGAAAGAATGGATCAGAATTGTAAGAAAATGCAGCTCAGCTCGGGTCCCAAGGCAGCTTGGGCACTTAAATCCAAGGGAGCAGGTGCTCCTGACGCCCGGTCTGAGAGCAGTCCAGCAACAGCACCCAGAAATCCACTCCAGATAGGAGACCTCACACAAGAGATTTTATTATGCAGACGACTAGAGTGCCCCCTAGGGGCTGGAAGGAAGGAAAAAAGGAGAGATGGCTGGGCGCTTCTCCCAGATTCTCCCAGAATCTCCCGGACTGGAAGGAACCAATAGCGGAGAATACTTGCAAGCTGACTGATGAACCAATGGTTAGCTAGGATGTTCACAGACTGACAAGCTAGGATGTAACTTGGAAGGCAGGAAATGACCGCACCACGTAGGCCAGAAATGGCTGCAACATAAGGGGCGAGCAGAGCAACTTTCAGACTGACAAGTTAGGTTGTGATGCTGTGGAAGGGGCAGGGTAGCAGCCTTGTATTAAGAATGACTTGGTAACCTTGGCTGGCCCTCTTAAGTTTCTCTAATGAGTTTTAGTTGAAACAGAAAGTACAAGTAGAAAGTTCCATTTACAATATTCTAAAGAGTTAGCAGTTTTCTACCCAATAAAGTGTAAGAATTTGCCCCTAAAGGTGGTGCCTTACTTACTGGTTATCAGTTTTCAAAGAAGTGTTTTTGAAGTCCGGTTTATATAGGATCTTCAAAAAGAATAAAATTAACTAAGACCCGCACACACCCAGATATAAATTCTTTAACTTGTCATCCAGGAAAAGCTCCAGGCCTTTCACTATTGGTTCTCATAGTCTGGAACTGGCTTTTCAAGAACAAACATTAGCAAAAGCCAGATCATCTAGTCAATGATGACATATACTCATAATCCTTCAGGCAGCACATAACTCCTCCTGAAAAGAAACATGTTCCCCTTCTTCTAACTGGATTAGCAAACAGTTTCTACCTTCTACCTTCCTATAAATTCCCCCACTACCAACCAATCAGGGAGGCAGATTTGAGCTTATAGCTCCTGTTTTCCTTACCAGCCAGCTGTGCACTGAAACTTTTCCTTTTGTGAAAATACCTGGTGCCATACTATTGACTTCCATGTCAGGCAACAATCCTGCGTTTGATAATAAAAGCACTTAAATTTTAAAGAGGTAATCATAGTAAAAGGACTTTGAATCTGTGGGGGCAACATGAAAAAGGGAAAATAACCTGACAGATAAAGGCTAACTTGTAAAGCTTATTAATGTAAATTCCTCTGGTATTATTTCCAGGCAGATAAAGTCCAGCATTGTCTTCACTGATTAATTTTTCTTCTTCCTGATAGGGGATAGGACACCTTTTTTTCTTCATAAATCTGTCTTGCATTTAGGCAAAAAGAAGGAGGGCATTGAACATTCCTGAATCTATTTCTTTTAAAATGCCTTAAGCTCAACAATTCTTCACATTTGGAGTATCAAATTTTGATCTCCCACAAGAACATTTTCCTTTCCTTGACCAAAATCATATTGAATTAATTAGTGTTATGGTTTGGATATAAAATACCCCCAAAAGCTCCTGTATTAAAGCAGGAATATTCAGAGGCAAAATGATTTGATTAGGAGAGCTGTAAAACAACAGTCCATGCTAGTTTGAATGGACTAACTGGGTACTAACTCTAGGCAGGTGGGGCATAACTGGAGGAGGTGGGTCACTGGGAGTGTGCCCTGGAAGGATTCATCTTCCCTTGGGCCCCTTTGCCTTGCTCTCTGATTCCCAGTATCCATGTGTGGAGTTGCTTCCTTTGGCAGCTGTCCTTCAGTCATGATGTTCTGCTTCATCTTGGGCCCAGAGCAAGAGTCCACCCACCATGGATTGAATCTCTGAAACCATGAGTTGAAATAAACTTTTCTTTCTTCTATTTGTTTTGTCAAGCATTTTGGTCACACTGACAAAAAGGTGACTTACACAATTGGATCAAGTCTAGCATTGTCCTCGAGGAAAATTAAAGAGAGTGCAGTATGAGGGAGGCTGAAACAACTATTCCTGTTGCTGGCATTATTACAAACAATTTTTTGATAGTATTAATTTTAACAAACCAACAGACATTTTAATTGCTTACTGCTAACATTCTTTTCATGGAGGAGTAGATCCTTCAGAATACAATGTTACTGGAAGCTTGGAAATTCTAGTTACCATTGTCCCTTTAGATATTTTTTTTCACCTCATCTTTTTTCATATTAACTTACATTATCTTCATATTTTCTGTTTACTTAAGAATGCTTTCTTCCATTTTTCACATAAACTAAATGTTAAGCTTTAAAAAAAATCACCATTTTATGTTTGACTTTGGCATCTGAAATGTGATGTTACTACCTCATTGCCTTCCAATGGAAGCACAGACTCAGTTCTCTACCGTGCTAAAATGACAACAGAGAATCAGGGAGGAAAGAATTGGAAGGATTGCTCATGACACTAGGGGAGGGCAACAGAAGGAAAGTAGGAAGCAGAGTACTAAATAACCCCACTTCCTACAACTTTGTTCAATTTCTATGCTGCCAGATAGGTATGAGAATTTAGCTCCTGACTGAGCTTTTCTGACTCCATGGTTGGGATAGGAGAGATAGAGCTCTGAGTAGCATGGACTGTAGCACTACCTGTTCAAGCTACATGACAACATCATTCTACTTTCACTATCTGGTAGAACAAATTGATTGGAGTAAGGAAAAAGTGGTACAAACTGGTGACCAGCCATATTTTATGCTACTATCTTAAGCTACTTTGCTGTGTGTTTGGAGTGGAGACTCAGTTTTATACTGGATTGAAGCACTTATTTCTACCAGGGAGGAAAGATGGCTAATTTGTTCCCCCCTGGGACCCACTGATATGGGGTACTAAAATTTTTTAGTTTGTGTTTTAGTTGAGAAAGAGAGAGAGAGAGAGAAGCACTCTCAATGGAGAGGAAGAAATATTTTTTTTTTTTTTTTTTTTACAGACAAGATTGCCTATTAAGACTCTCACAGTGTACAAAAATCTGCTAAACCAGTAAGTTTAATCAGATTATTTCAGGATAGAAAAAGCATTCAAAAATCAGTTGAATATCTGTATACTAGCAACAAATAATAAGAAATTTAAATTAAAACAACCATTTGTAATTGTTAGGGAGAATTAGGCAATGTCATTTGGAAACACAGTCTCCATTTTAGAACAACTGTCACCCTATGGTCACTCTGATCCAGAACAATTGTCAGTCTGACCTAAACCCCAGAAAATATCCCGTAATAAAAATTGTTATCTGGGACTGAAATACTGAGAAACACCTTATTCAATATGGCTCAGCGAGCACAAGATAGAATGAATGTTGACAACCACAAAAACCCTTCCCTGAAAACTCACTAGCAACAGCCAAATCACAAAAATTTCCCCACCCTTTCAAGGCCAGAAATGATACCAGTGTTGAGAATCAGATTCTGGGTCTCTATTCCCCTAATGTTGAAGATTGAACACCTGAGAAATGCTGAGGCAAGAGCAAAAAGTTTTTCTTAAAGGATAGAAGACAGAGAGACTTCTCCCAAGGGAGAAGGGGATACAGAGCTGATATACAAAAGAGTGGGGGGGTGTCCTTCCCCTTTTATACATTTTAGGTTTCCTTTCTTCTCATGCCCCCTCCTCCTCTTATCTTGCCTAATGACGGTGACCAAAAGCAGGGTGAGGAGCTGCCCAGAAAGGCAGGAAAAGAATCACCCAGGAGGTACTCATTAACAACTCCTTGCTGGGAGGAACAATTCCCTGGAGGCAGGTAACCTTGACAACAGGTTGGAGGAGCAGAAAGTGCTCTGGAGGTATTAGCATTTCATTTTCTTTGAATCAGCCCCCATCTTCCTGGCCCAATCATTCATTACCTGCACTGACTATCCTTTGGCCCTGGCCTCACCTTAATTCCCCTATAACTTCCCTAGGTTTTAAGTGGAAGATGGACTCCAGTCTTTGCTTGGACCCCACTCCACAGTTTGATCCCAAATAAACCTCTGTTACTCTAGATCTGCCTCTCCTATCTCCTGCTTTATTTCCTTTGGTTCTTTCTTTGCAATAATAGCATCACAAAACATAAAATACTTAGGGATATATCTAAGCAAAAGAATGTGAAAGACTTGTACACCAATAGATATGAAACTTTACCAAGAGGAATTAACGAAGTAAACTAATGTAGACACATGCAGTGTTCATAGGTTGGAAGACTCAATATTGTTAAGAAGTCACTTCTCCCCCCAAAGTAACTATGGACTCAAAGCAAACCTATTAAAATGTCAGTAAACTTATTTTATGTAGAAATGAACAAGTTCATGCTAATATTTAGAGAAATATAAAAGTCCTAGAGTACCCAAAACAATTTTGAGAAAGAAAAACTCAGAGGACTAATACAGATAATTTTTATTTCAAGAATTATTTTTAAAGCTATACCAATTAAAACAGCATGGTACTATTGACTTAATTTTCAACCAATAGATCAATGTAACAGAATTAGAGTCCAAAGATAGAATTACACATATGAAGAAAACTGATTTTTAGCAAAAGTACAAAGCTACCTCATTAAAGAACATTGTTTAGACTTTTAAATAAATAATGTTGGAACAGTTGAACATCCACATGCACAAAAGTAAATAAATTAAAGTCATACATTGTACCATATATGAGCACTCATCAACTCAAATGTGTTATGGATCAATATATAAAACCTTGTAATGGAAGAAAAATAAAATGCTTTCTTCTATCCTCTTGAGTTCATTGATTGGTTAATGAATTAAATTAACATTAGAAAGATTAACAGGAGAAAAACAGAGTTATAACATATGTACGCAAAGGAGTCACACAAAAATATAAGACTCAAAGAAGTGGCCAGATTTTTATATCATCTTGAGCTTTAGAAAGGAAAAAGGGCTTGGGAATTCTGAGGGCAGTGTTGATACAGACACATTATTGGAAGGTGAGAGGAAATTTATGCTGAATAAAGATTGCTTTGTTACACAGATAAAAGTTTCTCAGCTGATAAAGGATATCTTGAAGTAGCTCTCTGCCTGGGTACAGATATTTTATTAATGAAAATTTTCTTCCTAAGTATAAATTTCCTTTATAAAGGGGAAATTTATTTTAGGTAGTATAGGTGGAGTTAAAAAACTTCTTCTGTTCAACTGGTACTCAGTTTCTTTTAGTCAAAATATTCAATATGCCAAAGGGACATACTTTGTGGTGACATTTCCTAACACAGTTCAATCTTAAAGTATAAAACTTACAGAAAAAAAGAAAACCCTTTTTGTGAATCTGGTTAAGCAAGTATTTCTTAAATATGACTCCAAAAGAGAAAATCAATAAAGAAGCATGATAAGTTGACTTCATCAAAAGTTTAAACTTCAGCTTTGCAAAGATAGTATTTGGAAAATGAAAAGTCATAGACTAAAACAAACTGAATTTGCCTTCCTCCATCTGAATTGGAAACACATTCCTCCTGCTGAGACAGGTAGCTAAATGGTTGTAACATCCACTCTGACAGGCCAAGGAAGCTTGGAGCAGAGATTGTCCCTGGGGTCTGTCTAACACAGGTTAACTAAATCTGCATATGTACATTTTCTGCCTTTTTTTTCTCATTTTACTGGTATTTACTCCTTGACTCCTCTCTTTTCAAAGTTCTGCTCAACTTTAGAGATTTCAAATATGGATCCTTTAAAGCAATGAAGTTTCTTCTCTCTTCTTCAAAGTTGGCTTTGAATAAAGCATTTTCCTTTCAATATGACTCTGAATACGTCTGGAGTAGCAAGCATCACAGCCTAGCCTCTTTCCTCCTGGGTGTAATAAAAAGCCACTCAGTAACAAAACTGGGATCAAATCTTTGCAAATCATATATCTGAAGAAATACTTATGTCCAGAACATACAAAAACCCCCAATTTTAATTTTATGTAAGCAAAAAATTTTAATTAAAAATAGGAAAATATCTGATCAGGCACTTCACCAAATACTATAGACATATGTTAGTAATGAGCACTGAAATGTGAACCAGTACATAGCAGGGTCACAAGGTTTCTTTGAATTGCCTTTAATGAACAATCAAGTAACTTGTAGAACAATGGGGACACTAACCCTGAGAATAAACAGGGAGAAACAAAAGGGAGCCAATTAAGAAATATGTCAAGAAACAAAGATCAATGGGGCTGACTCCTGACAGGGTCTACTGAGGTTATTGTAAAGTTAGGATTTATGGTTAGGTTTCTCAAGTATTTCAGAAGGGAAATTTCTTTAGTAGTACAGGTGTACTAGGTTAAAATTTGTTGGCTCATTGATCCCAGCACCTGTATTAACACAGGATTGACTTGTAGAAGAAGACCCCCCCTTAGTAGGTTGGCTACCATGACAGTTCTGAAGAGGACCAAATCGGGTCAAAAACTCCCCCAATCTATGTGAAGGAGAAGTTAAACATCTCATGGGCAAAGACTGCAGAACGTGGAACCCCGTTCTGACAGACATTAAACAGTAATATATTTGGAAGCAGCTTTGTTTCTTTTGTTATTCTCTGCTCAGAGATGAATCATTCTTTCTTGAGTGTTCTCAGTTCGAGCCTTACTTTACCTTCACTCAAAATAAAATTCTCCTGCTTGATTTTCATGATTGACTTTAAATTTTCTTTTATCAGAACACAAGAACCAAGGTTTGGAGCTTCAGTTCCACACTCTCCTGTGGCACATACAACTAACAATCACATAAAAAGGTGATCTATACTATCCTTATCATCGATTAATAGGGAACTATAAATGAGAAATACCTATTGAATGTCTAAAATTCAAACAAATCAATCGATAATACTGTATTAGTTTTCTAAGGATTCCATAAGAAGATACCACAAACTTGGTTTCCTAAACCATAGATATTTATTGACTCAATTCTGAAGATTGGAAGTACAAGACTTAAGTGTCAACATGTTCTGTTTCTTCTGAGGCCTTTTACCTTGGCTCACAGATGGCCAACTTCTATTGTTCTTAAATGGCCTTTTCAATGTGAACAAATATCCTTAAGAGGGTGTGAAAATTAGAAATCTAGTATTCCAGAGTTTGGAATGAAAGCACATATGCCCATACAAAGACTTACGCAAATGTTTAGAGCAACTTTATTTCTATTAAGTCAAAACTGGAGACAACTAAAATATTCATCAACAGTTGAAAAAATAAATAGATTGTGGCATATCAAAAGAGTGAAATCCTACTCAGCAACAACTATTGATTAGTGAATAAAACAACTTGGATACTTCCAATATGGAAGGAGGGGAAATGAAGAACTTCAATAGACATACAGTTTCAGTTAGGAAAGATGAATAAGTTCTAGAGTTTTGCTGTACGACATATTATCAACAGATAAGAATATACTATTGTACCCTTCAAAATTTAAGAGAGTAGATCCTATGGTAAATGTTCTTATATCACACACACACACACACACACACACACACACACACACACAAATGAGATGTAAGCAACCTTGGAGGTGTACCATATGTCTGTTACTTTGATTATGGTGATGGTGAAAAGGAACAGACAGACATGAGTGGTGGGAATGAGGTTAAGGGAATAATTCTACAAAATGGGCCCACTGTGCTGACCCTGACATGCTTTCTTTTCTAAGAAGCAATTTACTGCATCCCTCCCTGGCTTAAGTTAAAAGACATATTACATTCTTAGAAAACTACCTGTTACCTGCAGGGGAAATTCAAGCCCTGAAATACCAATAAGAAGAACACAAGTTACCCTGAAGCGGAGACTTTTGTAACCCTTACACAGACCAGATACCAGAACTCAAGGAAATAAGAATAATTCCCCGTAACCATAAAATTTGTATGACCAGGTTCCAATTAGAACTGGTCAGCATGGACCAAAGTGACTTAGAGTTGTCATGGCAATAGGGACTTGAAAATCTGATGTCATCCTGCTATCAGTCAAAAGTTGAGAGTTGAACCTGGGCAGGACTCCCTGTACATTACCTGGGACCCCCAATAAAACTAGAGAGAAGGAGAGGCACATTGTTTCTCTTCACTTTCATGTTTGCTAAAAACAGAATACATTCATGACCATAAACTTTTATTTTTAATTACTTTTTTATTGTAAACAAATGTGATACATGTTGTTTCTCTGTTTGTACATGAAGTAAAGGCATACCATTTGTGTAATCATAAATTTACATAGGGTAATGTTGTTTGATTCATTCTGTTATTTTTTCCCTTCCCCCAACCCCTCCCACCCCTCTTTTCCCTCTATATAATCCCTCCTTCCTCCATTCTTGCCCCCTGCCCACCCCCTATATGTGTCATCATCCACTTATCAGCGAGATCATTCATCCTTTGGTTTTTTTGAGATTGGCTTATCTCACTTACCATGATATTCTCCAACTGCATCCATTTGCCTTCAAATGCCAAAATTTTTTTATTCTTTATGGCTGAGTAATATTCCATGGTATATATATACCGCAGTTTCTTTATCCATTCATCAATTGAGGGGCATCTAGGTTGCTTCCACAATCTGACTATTGTGAATTGAGCAGCTATGAACATTGTTGTGGCTGCATCTCTGTAGTATGCTGATTTTAAGTCCTTTGGGTATAGGCCAAGGAGTGGGATAGCTGGGTCAAATGGTGGTTCCATTCCAAGTTTTCTAAGGAATCTCCACACTGCTTTCCAGAGTGGCTGCACTAATTTACAGCCCCACCAGCAATGTATGAGTGTACCTTTTTCCCCACATCCTCTCCAACACCTATTGTTGCTTGTATTCTTATTAATCGCCATTCTAATTGGGGTGAGATGGAATCTTAAGGTAGTTTTGATTTGCATTTCTCTTATTACTAAAGATGGTGAACATTTTTTCTTATGTTTGTTGATTGCTTGTAGATCTTCTGTGAAGTGTCTCTTCATATCCTTAGACCATTGGTTGATTGTGTTATTTGTATTCTACGTGTAGAGTTTTTTGTGTTCTTTATAGATTCTGGAAATTAGTGTTCTATCTGAAGTATGAGTGGCAAAGATATTCTCCCACTCTGTAGGCTCTCTCTTTGCATTGCTGATAGTTTCCTTTGCTGAGAGAAAGCTTTTTAGTTTGAATCTATCCCAGTTATTGATTCTTGCTTTTATTTCTTATGCTATGGGAGTCCTGTTAAGGAAGTCTGATCCTAAGCCAACAAGGTGAAGATTTGAACCTACTTTTTCTTCTATAAGATGCAGGGTCTCTGGTCTGATTTCAAGGTCCTTGATCCATTGTGAGTTGATTTTTGTGCAGGGTGAGAGATAGGGGTTTAGTTTCATTCTGTTGCATATGGATTTCCAGTTTTCCCAGCACCATTTGTTGAAGAAGCTATCTTTCCTCCATTGCATGTTTGTCTAGTATTAGAAAATTGTATTTATTTGGGTTTGTGTCCGTGTCCTCTATTCTGTACCATTGATCTACCTGTCTATTTTGGTGCCAATACCATGCTGTTTTTGTTACTATTGCTTTGTAGTATAGTTGAAGTTCTGGTATTGTGAAACCCCCTGCTTCACTCTTCCTGCTAAGGATTACTATAGCTATTCTGGGTTTCTTATTCTTCCAGATGAATTTCATGATTGCTTGCTCTATTTCTGTAAGGTATGTCATTGGGATTTTAATTGGAATTGCATTGAATCTGTATAGCACTTCTGGTAGTATGGCCATTTTGACAATGTTAATTCTGCCTATCCAAGAACATGGGAGATCTTTCCATCTTCTAAGGTCTTCCTCAATTTCTTTCTTCAATGTTTTGTAGTTTTCATTGTAGAGATCTTTTACCTCTTTGGTTAGATTGATTCCCAAGTATTTTTTTTTTTGAGGCTATGGGAAATGGGGTTGTTTTCCTCATTTTCCTTTCAGATGTTTCATTGCTTGTATATAAAAATGCTTTAGATTTATGTGTGTTGATTTTATTGCCTGCTATTTTGCTGAATTCATTGATGAGGTCTAGAAGTTTTCTGGAGGAGTTTTTTGGATCCTCTAAATATAGAATCATGTCATCAGCAAATAGTGACAGCTTAAGTTCCTCTTTTCCTATTCGTATCCCTTTAATTTCTTTTGTCTGTCTAAGGACTAGCCCAGGACGAGACGGATTCTCAGCTGAGTTCTACAAGACCTTCAAAGAAGAACTCATTCCCATACTTCTAAAGTCTTCCAGGAAATAGAAAAGGAGGGTACCCTACCAAACTCATTCTATGAAGCTAATATCACCCTCATACCCAAACCAGGAAAAAAACACATCAAGAAAAGAAAATTTTAGACCAAAATCCTTGATGAATATAGATACAATGATTCCTTAACAAAATATTGGCAAACCGTATCCAAAAACATATTAAGAAAATTGTGCACCACAATCAAGTGGGGTTCATCCCTGGAATGCAAGGATGGTTTAACATCTGTAAATCAATAAATGTAATCCATCATGTCAATAGACTTAAGGATAAGAATCATATGGTTATTTCAATTGACGCAGAAAAAGCGTTTGACAAAATACAACACCTCTTCATGCTCTAAACACTAGAAAAAATAGGAATAATAGGAACATACCTGAACATTGTAAAGGCTATTTATGCTAAGCCCATGGCCAACATCATTCTTAATGGAGAAAAACTGAAACCATTCCCTTTAAAATCGGGAACAAGACAGGGATGTCCTTTTTCACGACTTCTATTCAACATTGTCCTCGAAACTCTAGCAAGATTTTTTTACATAAAAAAAAAAAAAAGAAAAAAGAATGAAAAGGAAAAAATCTTGTTTGGTTTAATAAATTCTGCAAAGTTTCAGGATAAAAAAACATCAGCCCTTCCTTCTTTCTTATTTCTTCTTTTTTAAATGCATTGTACTTTGGAAGCTCGTAAGTTGTTTCATTTCATAGCTAAAGAGGGATTTTGTTTCTTCATGAAGCAGAACTCAAATCTTACCCATGTTTAATTTCAGTAATGTTTAAATGAGACTTTGGCTTTTAGAATTGATGCTGGATGAGTTAACATTTCTGGGGCTTTGGGAAGGAGTGAATACATTTTTTCTGTGAGAAGGGCATGAATTTTGGGAGGTTGGGACAGAATATAATAAACAGTATATTGCATCCCTCCATTCATGTATGAAAATTCTAACCCATGTGTTTCTTCTGTGATGATGTCCTCTTGTATATAGATAATAAGGTATCAGTGCTATGTGTTTCTCACATTGAAACACATTGGCTGGCAGTTTGGGCATTATATGATTATTCAATTACAGAGTAGAGGATGATCTTGAAATCAGAAATTCTGTATGTTCTCCCAAACATAACCTGGTTTCACTGAACTATCTCAGAAGTCATTACATGCCATTGTTCTTTATAGGGACACTTATAAAAGAAATCTATAAAATTTTATAGAACATCTATAAATACACTCAATTTGTTTTTATGGGTGTGCTATATATTGAATTATGGGACTTAAAGGGTTAAAACCATCATTCTGTTTCTTATTTGGAAAAATGTAATCACTAATGTTACTACACATGAGACAGGTAAATTGAACACTGACTAACAGAATTAGTTGAAATATTTCTTAATTATGTAATATTTCATTGAGATTGTATAATATGAAGTTATCATTCAACCTTTATCTTTTAAGATTAAAATATTGGATTAATTCAAACTTTTTTAGAATCTAACAGCACAAACTATCACTTTGAGCATTTACCTTTTATCAATAACTTCACTAATAAAAGTTTTATGTTATTTATTTCCAAAACAACATTGAGAAGTGCTTAGCAATATTCAGATTTCATAGATGAGAAAACTGGAGCTTTAATTATTGTTCCTAGGCTTAAAGAGTGGAGTCTGAATTTTGCAGGCAGATATGCTTGGAAGTGTTCCAGATAGAGCAAGTAGTATTAAAGCAGGAAGTCACAGGTAGGCATTTCTTGTCAGAAAAACTACACATTTACTCTTGCTGGTTAGTAGAGTGTAAGTGATGGAAGGGAAGGAAATGAGAACGGTTGTGTAGGAAGAGACCCGAAGGGCTATGCATACCATGCTAAGGAGATTTATCTTTAATGGGAATTCTTGGAAGAAATTGAAGCAAGAGGGTTACAAAAATGTTTATGTCTTTGATAAAAATAGTCACAATATTCAAATTGTCTACTGGCAGAATATAAAGACATAATAGTGGAAATAGGAAGAGTTACAATTTTGGTGACAAAACTACTTAGCTGTTTTAAGTAGAAGGAAAGGGCAAGTGGGGGCCGCTATGTATTTGATAGTCTGCATATATCATATAAATTAGGCATACAAATTGGTAGAATAAAGCTGCTCTATTGAATGTGGGCTTATTTATTGTATACTTTATTTAACCATGGGTTGCTCTCTATTAAAATACCTAAAATTCAAGAGTTCTGGTACTGTCTATGCCATTCTTTAGCTAGGATCAAAACAAGTTCAGCTAGCATGGATATCAAACAACTTACATGTGAGTAATTTTATCTGAATTATCTGTTAAGTAACAAATTTTTGGTCTGATCACCCTGTGATTCTGTTAATCATAAGCAACTTAATTATCAACTGCTATTGGATGACTATAATGTAATGTAATAAATAATATATTCATCCATCTATAAAACAGTTGACCAATTTGCCTCTAAATTTCTAGTCTATATTTTGTTCAAACTGGTCAGGTAATATATAGATTTCTGGTAAAGTAAATTTTTTGATTAAAATCAATGAAAGTATAAATTTTCACGAAATCACTAGGCTTTTGTTTGTAAGCACAGCACTCCTAATCTTACTACTCCTATTACCTAATACAAAACATCAGTGGATTTATGTTTCTGTATAAAATTTTATATCTGCTTCTATTTGGTAAAATTTTCCAAATGTTAATGTTAATTAAAGACTTCCATAAAATATTTTTCCAGTGAATCACTGAATAGTAAAAAATCATTTTCCATTTTCTTTTTTGAAAGCTTTCTATTAGAAAGTTTTTCTATTTTTTTATTCAGAATCTGATGAGTTACTTGTGTATTTCCCTGATGTAATGCTTATCTCATATTATCATATTATTGCCACCTAATAATTTAGATGTACTCAGTGTGAGAAAGGATCAGTTCTAAGTGTAATTAGCAAACAAAAATGCTTCAGAACATTGAAGTGGAAGAGAAATGACCCTGGAGCTTATTAATCAATATCTTCTGGTTTTAAGTCTCTAGTATATCAAATTGAACATACTGGAAATGTTTCTTTCTAAATGAAAAGTAACAACAGTTATACTATGCACTAATAGATTTCTAAAAATTTATCTGGAAAGCATTTTGTATTTTAAAAGAAAACAAAAATTTGCTTCTGTCTTTGGAGCACTAACTACTTGACTTTAGAAAAATAGTATTTATTTTTTTGATCACAGAATATTTGGAAAATACATAAAAGAATAAAATGGGAAATGAATATAATTCACAAGTTCACCACATATAGATAAATTAAAGCATATATTTTTACCTTTTTCCTATGAAAGAAATATGTTGTATAAATGAGATTATAATATACATAATTTGAAGAAATGTTCACTTAATATCACTCGTGTATATTCATTTTATTAAATATTCTACCTCGCTTCTTTGAATGGCTAACACAGTAGCCCATTGCATGACTATACTTAAGTTTATTCATTTTCTTTTTTGCATATTTAAGTCTTTCCTAATTTGTTTCAAAGTTTTTTTTTTTCATTGTTAACAACATAGTAATGAAAACTTTTGAAAGTAGAGACAAGATGAATCCAATGTGATATAATCCTAAACTTGAATTGCTCACTTCTGGCACACACACACACCCCAACTCTGCAGAGAGGTTGTAAGATAACGCTGCCTTCAGATGATTAGATTATCTCATTCTTAACTTCATATACATCATTAGGTCTTAATATCCTCCTTAATCTTTACCCATCTGGATTTTTTTTTTAATGGATTGAACCCAAGGGTACCTTATCACTGAGCTACATCCCCAGTCCTTTTTCTATTTTGAGACAGGGTCTTGCTAAGTTATTTAGGGCCTTCCTAAATTTCAGAGGCTGGCCTTGAACTTATGATCCTACTGCCTCAGCCTTATCAATATTTTGGTTTTATTTTTACTTCTGAATTGGTCATTTTTGTGTTGCCTAGTCATGTTTATTTTTTTGTGTGAATTATTTAACACCTCTTGTCCATTTTTCTAATGAAATATTTATATTTTAAATTATTTTTTATTGCAATGTTTATTATTCCATTTTGTGTATTTCACATAGCATAAACTTAATTAGTCCTCAAATTTTTGAAAAGAAAAATTTAATATTAACCTAAGGTATTTGCCTTAGTGCTTAGGCAACAAAATATGTCATCTCATATTATGGACATTTTAATGATACAAAATATAAAAGGCAGAATTTATTGAATGTGATTCTAAAGAAAACACAGTAAGGTGCATAGCTTCACCTATTTTAAGACATTTCCTTACATTATTGCAGCAACGGTATTAAATAATTGCTATTTTATATTTGACTGGATTTAAACTTCTCTTGTCCAAATTGGAATTTATAATGTTTACTGGCATAGAACTTTCTCTGTAATAGGACTTTTGTTAGTGTTGCAAATTTTACCCTGGAATTTTGGTTACGTTGTTCCTGCAAAATTGATCCTCATGGCAGCAATAAAAATTCTGTAGTCATTATGCTAAACAAATCAAAAAAAAGAAAAAAAGGAAAAGGAAATTTCATTTTCTGAAGAGTTCCTCTGAAATGCAAACTTATCTGTTACCCTTATTAGGTTAACCCTGATAATTTTATCTTTCTAAAGTAATGGGCATCTTTTTGTTGGTGATTTTTGTTTGCACATTCCTGTAATCCCAGTGGCTCCGGAGACTGAGGCAGGAGGATCTGGATTTCAAAGTCAGCCTTAGCAAAAGGGAGGCTCTAAGCAACTCAGTGAGACCATGTCTCTAAATAAAACACAAAATAGGGCTGGGAATGTCACTCAGTGGTCTGGTGCCCTTGAGTTCAATTCCTTGGTAGCCCTCCCCCCAAACAAAATAAATAAATAAAGAGGCCTACTGGATAATATTTCTTGATTTTGAGTTAATGCTAAAGTTAATAATAATAATGCTGTTGATAAAAATCATACTTGTAGAACCAAGATTTTAAGAGTTAATGATGCTATATTTCTAATATGCAGTTTGCACAAAAAATCAGAAATGACTCCCAGAGTACTAATTAACAAAAGGTCTATGGTTTCTTCACGAAAGACCAAGTCAAAAGGCTAAGAATAATTACTGTGGAAACTCTTTCAAACAGGTGACATTCTCTGTTTCAGGCAGTCATATACCCTATATAACTGAGACCTGGTGTACATGCTCAGTGATAAAATGCAGTTTCCTTAAAAATAGAGTGTAGTTGTGATTCTGTTATAGATCTGGGGCCTTCTGGGAAACTGAGGTAGCATGAAAGCATCCCCATCATTCAAACCGCGATTCTTGGGTTTCAGAAAGGTTTCAGACATTTTGCTCAGAGTAACAGAAATGAGTTTATTGAAGGGATAGGAAAAGGGAAAGGGGACACTCTCAAGGGCTCTCTGTGTCCTCTCAGAGAGTAGAGGGACAATGTTTTATTTGGGAATCCCAGAAAAGTTTCTAGAGAGTCCAGCCAGGACCACCTCTTGATTTTCGACTAATAGCAGGATGACATCAGATTTTGAAGTCCCCACCACCATGACATGAACTCATGAACTCTAGTTTATTTTGACCCATGCTGACCAGTTCTAATTGAATTTTCAACCACAAATTCTTACAGGTTTTTATGGATAGGAGGAATTATCTTTATCTCCCAGAGTTTCAGGATCTGGTCTATGGAAAGGATCACAAAAGTCTCCCCGTTAGGGGTAACTTATCTTCTTCCTATTGGCATTTAAGGGCCTGAATTTCTCCTGTAGATAACAGGTAGTTTGCTGAGGAATGTAATATCCTGTTCCCTTAAGCCAGGCAGGGCTGCAGGTGAATTGCTTCTTAAAAAACAAAAAAGCTGGTGGGGGTCAGCACAGTGGACCCATTTTATAAAATTATTCCCTTAACCTCATGTTCCCACCCTTCACATCATCTGTCCCCTAGCATCTCCATACAAAATCAACTGGATTCACCATACAGGGAGAACCATCCATTCTCCCTATGCTGTTTTCTTCAAGTGTATGAATTATCTACAAATGTAATGAAACAGTGCATTAATTTGAAAGTCTGTTTGAGGTTGTCATTTTGAAAGAACATATGCTTCAATTCAATGATATAGATGAATTTGGGTTTACAACACAAATTCTAAAAGAAAACATGTTTATTTCTAAAAAAAATTTCACAATCAGTATCTCTAGTTTTTCTTAAAATGTGAGATGTTACAAACAAACATTAAAGTGGGCCCATTGATCTCTAACCCTTTAAAATATCCACACCTTAATATAATGCCTTGTTTGTGAGCAGAACCTGTGACTTTTCTGACAAATAGAATATGATGAGGTGATGGTGGGTCACACCTGTGATTGTGTACATTTTATATAACTTCATATTGCTAGCAGACTTGCTCTCTATGCTACTGACTTTGAAGAAGCAAGCTACCGTGAATTCTACAATTTCAGGGAAATGAATTCTTACAACAATATAAGGTAGCTTTGAAGGTCTTTCCCTCATCAAGGCTGTGATGAGAAATCAGCCCTGCCTGACACCTTGATTTCAGTTTTGTGAGATTCTAAGTACATAGCCCAGCTAAGCCATGTTCAAATGACCAGATAATTGAAAGTATGAGATAAAAAGTGTGCTATTTTAAGCCCTAAGTTTACAATAATTTGTTACACATTATAGAAAACTAACACAGTGGGCCAGTATTATTAGCCAGCATATATTAAATATGCAGTTGGTTTTGTCAAATAATGAGAGATTTTGGAGAATAAAGGTATTATGACTAGGAAAAACAAAACACAAATAGGTGTCCTACGAAAATTACTCTTTTTTCTGTTTTATAACCTAAATTTTTAATTGGCAGAGGTTCTTTATTGTCTTACCTGCAGAGTAGCATGACAAAGTTTTAACATCTATCTCAAGCATAATTTAAACTTAAAATTATTTTGATAAATGTTGTCTTTCAGGGATCATTATCCTCTCACAAAGTATTTCAGATGATTCCTTTTAACACTTTAAAAGTAAATTCCAGTGACTTCTAAGAATCACACAGCATTTTAAATTATAAATAAATGCGGAACATAAAAGCTTGTATATATTTGTCAAGACTACAAAGAGATAAGTTTTAAGGATATCCAAGTCTCATGTTTGATGAACATAAAGAAAACCATACCCTGTAAAATGTATAAAATTTTAAGTTTACTCTTAATGACCTTTTAGAAACAGCATACATTCACATACATGTATTCATAATTTAGAAACACTTTCAGAGGGCTGCGGGAGGTGGCACATGCATGTAATCCCAGCAGTTCAGGAGACTGAGACAGAGGGATCATGAGTTTAAATCCAGCCTCAGCAACTATATGAGAATCTGTCTCTAAATAAAACACAAAAACAACCCAAAAAAACAGTTGAGGATGCTGCTCAGTGGTTTAGCACCCCTGGGTTCAGTCCCAGGTACCAAAAAAAAGAAAAAAGAAATACTTTCAGAGGTTATATATGAGCCACTCAAAATATACTCTTCATATTTAAAGTTTATTTTTATTCACAAATATTATAACCCAACCTGATCATGTGCCTTTTATATTCCTATTTCTCACATCCTAAATGCTATGAAAATTATATATAATCTCAGTTGGAAAAAAATTATGATTAAAAATTACGTCATAATGTTCAAAGAAAACTGGAAAGGAGACATTCTTCAAATGTCAATATATTCAAAATATATTAATAAAACATTTATTTTGTGTTTTACCTTTAAGCTTATAGTTTACTAAGTTGTTCATATTTTTATCTCACTTGATCCTTAAGCATCTCCATGAAGTAGTTTCGAGTTTTATCCCCATTGTATGCATGAACAAGCTAAAGCTTAGTGATCAAATGAATTTCCTGAAACTTAAGTGTAGTGAAATAGACCTACTTGACATAATGTTCTTCAAAGCACTCTTAAAGAGTTCTTTCTACAATCCCATAGCCATGTCTATATTTGTATTACAATAACTATGAAAAATTATGTTAAGGGGAAAGGTTTTTGGTTTCATTCTGACTTTGATTTGAATCCATTGGCTATGAGACTTTGAGCAATAATAATTACAACAACAATAATGATAACAATAATATTTGTAGAGCACTGCCAGGCACTGTTATAAGTGCTTTACATATTAACTCATTTAGTCTTTACAACAAATATATGAAATAACATATATTTTAATATCTACATTTTACAGATGAGGAGCTGAGGCACAGATAAATAAATTGTCCAAGGTTATAAAACCAATGAATAATGGAACAGAAATTTTCAATCCAACTTCAAAATCTGTCATAATTTCACACAACATTGCACATTACTACTGTGAACCTTAATTGTCTCAGCTGTAAAATTGGATTGATGATTCCTCCATAAGCTATTTGAGGATAATAGCTGTATCCTTACTATATTTGCTAAATTCTCAGGACCTGAAATTTTGTGAATAACCAGTAAATGTTAGCTCCCTTCCTTTCAAACATTGTACTGACTCTAACAGAAACAGAATAAATGGTTTGGAGAATCATCACAGATTCATATATTCCAAGGAATCTCCTTTACCTAATATCTTAGTCAACCTTCCATTATTGTAAAAAATATCTGAGATAAATAGACTTATAAAAAGAAAAGGTTTACTTTGGTTCTCAGTTTTGGAGGTATTAGTACGTGATTCATTGACTCCATTGCTTTGAGCCTATAGCAGCATGTCATGGCAGGAAGCACATGGTAGAGAGAAAAAAAAAAGTCATTCACCTCATGGCTAGGAAGTGAGGGAAAGAGGAAGAGGCTGCGGTCTCACAGCCCCCCCCCCCTTTTTTTTAACCTTTTTTAATCTGGACAGTCCAGAACTAAGTTATACCACCTAACTATCATGATATCTTTCCTTCCTATTAATCTGACAAAGTTCATCAAACCTGATGTTATTGGTCCATAAGGCACAGTTTGATAGTGAACCATTAGACTACAGAGAGAGGTAGGTTGTTTCCATGTTGATATTAATTTTATATGATTATGAGAAAATAAGTGTGACACTTTGGTGAAGAGAGAAGTAGAAGATAGGGAAACTTCAAGTGAGCACGGGTGACATATTCTGAGGCTCTGGTATAAAGTTTTAGGTCCAGATGCCATGAATTTGACAGCAGACACAATGATCAGAGAGAAATTCTGATATGGAGAGAGATGTCAACATGATGACGGGTCAATGCTAAACTGAACCTGCTTAACCTTTCAGCCAGTTAACATTTTCAGGATTTTTTTTTCTTTTTCCTGAAAGAGATTTAGTTGGTGAGTAGGATATCAACAAGGTATTCTGTGTTGCCAAAGAAGAGCATAGTGCTTCAGAAATCCTCATATGGAAAAGTGCCTCCTTCTTTATTCCTTCCTTTCTTATTTATTTTCTTTTCTTTTTCATTTTGGGTTCCTCTCAGCCAAAAGCAATCTTCTTTCTGCTGGATTCTTTTGTGGAACCTTGATAAGAGTTCCATAAAAGACTCGATTAAAGAATTCCCTGAGAGATGCTTTTGTACCTATTGTAAAAATGGGAGGCTATTGAAAATATTCTATATGGGCGTTTCATTTGTCACACTGTCTAAACAATAAAAACCACCCTGTGAAGTCTATATGACAATAGATGCATTCCTATCACATGTTCAAAGAACACTTCATTTATATTAATTCTTCCCTCTGAAGATTAAACATGAAATAAGTGACTTGAAATCTTTTGCTCTCAGGAAAACCATATCAATAATATCATCTTTTTAAAATAAAAAACACTAATAATGTACAATCCACTGTAGTTGAAATATCCCTTCCCTTATACTAAAGAAGTAATTTAATATTGCAAGAGGCTTGAACATATCTCAAAAGCACAAGCGCTATCTCAAACTCAGCACAAAATTGAATCTATATCAATTTTTGCTCAGGAGATGTATAAAACTTTGGTAAGTGCAGAGTCTTGTTTCTGTCTAGTTAAATATAAGGTAGAAAATATGTTCTAGATATATAGATGGATAAAGAAAAATAAATGATAGGTATAAATACTGTGCATATATATGATATGTATGCATGTATTATCCTGTTTATATATGTTAAGTATAGTAGTATCTTAAAGATAAAGAAGTCTTTGTTGCTATCAGTAAAATCATTTTTACAATAGCTTTTCGAAAACATGGAAGTAAAAGAAGACTAAAATAATTCATAACTGCCTTTAGATGGAGCTGTTTCTCCTTGGAAATCATTACACAGACACATTTTATTTGGCTGATCAGGAAAATAAGAATAGCTTAAATAATGCGGTAAAGTGGTAAAGGATTTTTTAAAACATTAATTCTTAACACAGCTTAAAGAGAAAATGATAAAAACCTACTTGAAACCTGCTCAAGTTTTCACCAGACTCTAAAGAAACAATCTAAATCGAAACCAACTCACAGTGCTGTTTTGTACATACACAAGTCAGTTACAGGGATGATATCATTCTGAAGGTTTTATAGAGTAAATGAGAGAAAGAGCTGTAAGATTGCCATAGTTGTCATCGAGATTAACAAAGTTGTCTGTTTTAATTTCTTAGTTTGAAGGAGCACTCAAGGGAAAGTGCCATAATTTCAAAGAAAGAAAAACAAATCTCTGAGTAATAGGATTTTAAAGGCATAAGCATATATTTAGAGTATAACACAATAACTGGAAAACTGATTAGACGAAGCAGCCAAAACTTGTAACTAACTGAGAAAGAAATGCTAGACAATGTGTGAGAAAAATATGAACAGTTATATAAAAGTTCAAGGCTGACGATCCATTAACTTCTTGCTTCTTGAAGATTCTCATTCTGGAAGATGCTACATTAGAAACAATATTGTGAATATTTGCTTATTTTGATTCTCTATTTTACAGAAGGTGATAAAAGCACCTGCAATGAATATTATAGCAGTTTCATCCTTGAGATTTTCTCCCCTGTGGAAAATGCATTTTCTAAGCAAAGCATTATAAAAAAAATTTCTAAAAATATTCCATCTTTTTCATTCCCCAGCAATATAAAATGGACATGCATACAAGTGCATAGACAAATGAATACACACCTGAGGGGCAGGGGATGGGTATTGAATTTTGTTTAGCAATGTTACTTGACCTCTGTTTTAAAAAATATGCTGGTGACTGATTGAATTGAGGAACTATTTTATTATAAACAGTAAAATTATTTAGGATGTTGTTCTCAGTGATTGGTCATGAATATCCAACCTAGTGAACAGTGAGTGACAGTGAAAAATAAAGGAAAAAGAGACAAAGACATATATCAGAGGCATTATTGAGGAAACAGTTATTAGGAATATGCTGAACTAGTAGTTGATCATTTGTATGTAGTTAATAATCACCAACATAAGTACCCTATTATTTTCTTTTGAGATTAGAAATGCATCAAAGAAAGAATACATTGTAGAAAAATAAATTTTGAGGAAAGTAATTTTTTAATAATAATATAAAGGGCTGAAAGCAAACAGGGTAAATAGTCTTATATTGTGCTTTGTTTATCATGGGCTTCTATCACAATTGAATAAAGCTACACTCAAACAAACAAGCTGTTTCTGAGATATTCACATTTAAGCCAAAACAAGAAGCATTTGAATTTAATATGGAGAAGATTTCCTATTCAAAGAAGCCTTAGCATTTTAACTAAAAGGAAACTAACAAGCTTTAGATAACCATCCTGCCATTTCTATATCTCTTCAGCCACCTCCTCCTTTGTGTTTATACAAATATGCAAGGGTAAAACCACCTGATTCCAATAGATACTGAATATATTATCAAGTACTACTTCTTGATAGGAAATGTTTTATTTTAAACAATGCTGTTATTTATTTATATTTAAAAAGGTTTACATTTTATAAACTGAAGATTTTTCTCATACAAATTTTAGTCTATACCTACATGATATCAAATTATACAGATAATGGGTGAAATAAAACTCAGTGACCCACATATTATATCTACATCTTGCTAGCTGTGATAATTTAGGTTAAAATTGTGAGAGCATTAAGATGTAATTATAGCCATGAAAAATGGATGTTTTCAAATCATGCTGATTCTCTGGGAGATTCCTGAAAATACATACAAAAATATGACACAAAGCCAATGAGAAATAGGTACATTTTCATTTTTATTTGTGAACATCTCCAATACCATACCCATCAGTCACTTCAATGCAGTTTAAGCTTAAGATTGCAAAAGGAATTCTATTCTCCTTACTTCTAAGCCTAAATCTAAAGCTTGAACTCTTGCTGCCCTCTGGCTGATCATGTTATACAGGGACAAAAGCAATGGTGAGCATATTTAGGCAGGCATATAAAGAAAGAGACTGAATGTTTGGTTATAGGTCCTCTTGACAGAAAGCCCTGCTTAGGTTTGTTTGAATACATCATTGACTCTGCCCACTTGTAAGCACAATCCAATGATGGACTGACCTAATGTGTGTCCTTTCCTCTTGAGGAGGAACAGAAGATTTCCTTTACTTTTAATAACCATCTGGAAAAAAATATACAAAGCATCTGTTGGTTTTCACTGAATATTTGCAACTTTTACCCAAGTGTTTTGGTGCCTAGGAAAGAAAAGGGGAAAGGTTAAAGTTGTATCAGCACATTTGGGAGATAGAAGATGACAAAAGACCAATTAAATAAACCCTGTTATTTTGAAAAACATAATCCTAACCAATTAAACATACTGCTAAAAATAACTCACCTTAAATTTGAAATAGACTTCAAAGAAATAAAATTTCTATGTTTCAAGGAAGCCTAAGGCTAAGCATATTAAGAGATGTGTTATATCATTTCTCATAAGGGAAATACAAGTTTAAATAACTATGAGATACCACTACCCATTAGGATGGCTGTACCCAAAATGCTGGAAACACCAAATGATGACAACGATGTGGGGATACAGATACTCTCATTCATTGCTGGTGGCAATGCAGAACGGTACAGTCACTTTGAAAATTTCCACTTTGAGCAATGTCTTACAAAATTAAGCATACCCTTACTATATGACTTGGCAATTGCACTTCCTTTTATTAGCCAAAATGACTAGAAAATATGTCTACACAAAAAACTGTACATAGATGTATATATCAGCTTTATCATAATTTGACATAATCTTGAAGGAACCAAGATTCCTTTGGTAGATGAGTAAATAAATACTCACTGGCACATACAGGCAGTAAAATATTATTCAGCATTAAAAATAAATGATGTATCAAGTTATTTAGGAACCTAAGTGAAGAAGTCAATTCAAACAAGACTGCAAGCTATATCATTCCTATTACATGATATTTTTAAAAAGGTAAAATTATGGCAATAGTATAAGGATCTGTGTTTACTATGATTTAAAGAGGATGGAGAGATAAGTAAGTAGAATACAGAGGATTTTCAGGGCAGGAAAATATCTGTATGATACTACAATGGTAGACATGTGTCATTATACACTTGTCCAAACCCTTAGAATGTAGAAGACCAAGAATGAACTGCAAGGTAAACTAGACTTCAACTGAGTATAATGTGTCAATGTACATTCATTAATTGTAACAAATGTATCCTCTAGTGAGGGATGTTGATAATGGGGGAGGCTTTTCATATAGGGGGTTAGAAGTTATCTGGGGAATCTCTGTACTTTTTGCTTAATTTTGCTATGAACCTTAAAACTGCTTTCAAAAAAAAGTCTTTAAAACAAACGAAAAAGGTTGAATTTTATGAGTAATTTCAGAAACAACAACAAAAAAATCAGTGCTCTCTGAAGAAAACTTCCAAGAATTTTGAAGTTTGGAGAACTTTTTTAAAGTTGTTTGTATTTGTTGTTTTGTTTTTGTTTTAGTAAAAGTTCTTTTTTTTTTCATTGTGGACAAAACAAATAAAATTTACAAGTGATGAGAGCATACACTGTCTTCAGTTGTGCCAGTGTTAGATTATTCAGCAGTATTGGTATTCATGATGGCAATACAACATGATTCTTGCCTTCCATGTGAGTTAATAGATTTGTCACTGTTGTAGAAAATAATTTCTTTCCATTTCAGTGAACAAAGCACCTGAATTTTATGCCTAGATTCAATATGAAATATTGAAAGATGCACATAAATATGTTATCCAGATTTCTTTCACACACTCCGTAGCTTTAACTTTTAATGCACATAACCTGAAAAATAGAGATTTTTACTACTACCTAAAGACCTTTTCAAAAAAAAATTATATTACATGAAATAGAATTAGTTTTTCAAAAAGTAGCTGATAAGGTTTCTAAGTTTTTATCTGACTTAATACATGTCTCTGTTATTTTTATGTTTCTATAACATGATACCTAAGAATGGGTATTTTATAAAGAAAAGATGTTTATTTCATTCATGGTTCTGGAGGTCTAAGGGCATGATTTCAACGTACGTTTGGAAGCTGGTGAGGGCCTCATGCAGCTTCAACCCATGATGGAAAACAGATGAACAAGTGAGTATGTGCAGAAGAGAGGCACATACCCGTTTGAATAACGGGAGGTGCTAGGCTCACTTTGTAATAATCTAGACTTGTAATAACTAACACACTCTCATGGGAACTACATTAGTTCTTTCATGAAGGTGGAGCTCCCAGAACCTAATTATCTCCTTAAGGACTCACCATGACCTCATATTACTTTGGCAATTAAATTTCAACAGAAGATTTGGCAGGGACAACCACATCCAAACCATAGCAGTCATCTGCTTAAGATACCAATTATTCAATAAGATACAATTTGTGACTCAACAACAACACACTTGTATGTTCAATCATAATCAGTGTTGACCATGTGAAGAAATGCTTAGGAATAGAAGATTGCCTAAATGAATTATAATACATTTATATAAAGGAATGATATTCCATAACTAAGATGTACACAAAATTATAGTTTTTCTTATAGAAAAGCATTAAGAAGTAATAATTTTTAAAAGGCTATGTCTGGGTGTTGGGTCTAATGACACATTAACTAACTCAGGCTGACTCCTTACTCCCTGGCAAGTGAGCAAGATCAAGGCTCAAAGGTGGTTTCAAAGGTTCATGACGATAAACTGGACCACCGTCAGGGATTGGTTAACAACAGTTCCGCGAACGTGATCAGCTCGTGCTTGCCATATAGTCCTATGGGACTCTTGCCTGCGTGAACCCCCATGCCTTGCTGACCTTTAAGCTGATTGGTTCCCACCCTACATAAAAGCTGTGTGACTTCCTCAATAAACGAGTTCCTGCTGTGACTGGTCTCCCTGATGCGTCTGATTGTCCTCTACCGGGAGGGCTGGGAGCGGGTGGTCAGTCAGCCCTACCTATCCCGGTCTGACCTTGTTGGGGAGTGTCCCCTTCCCTTGTCGCTGGTCGAGAAGAGCAAGGGGGCTTAAGACCCTGACATCTGGGGGCACACACCTGTGATTTCAGTGACTGGGGAGACTGAGGCAAGAGGAACAATGAGGTCAACCTGGGCAATTTAGTGAGACTCTGTCTTGAAATTAAAAAATTAAAAAGGACTGGGTATGTAACTCAGCACTTCTGGGTTCAGTCTCCAGCACAATAAATAAATAACTCTTTATAAGAAAATATCATATATAATTACATGCAAGAAAAATAGTCTGAAAATGTAATACAAAGCTGCTCCCCTGCCCTTTCCATTGCATCACAACCTAGCTTGTCAGTCTGAAAGCTGTTCTCCCCGCCATTTCCACTGCAACCATTTCCCCGCCTCCCAACTTCTTGTCAGTCTGTGAACATCCTAGCTAGCTGTTGGTTCATCAATCAGCTTGCAAGTATCCTTCTCCATTATTGGTCCCCTGTTAGCCTGGCGGAATTCAACTGCTTAGGGATAGCACCCCTGCCATCTTTTCTCTTGCTTTCTCTCTCCTACTCACTTGCTTTCTTTCTCCTCCTAGCTTTCCACACTCTTTCTTGTGCATGCCCTTTCTCTTTTCCTCTCATTTTCTCTCTTACCTGGCAGGGAGACACTCTGTTTGCTTAATAAACTCCCTTATGTGATTTCCCGTGTCCAGTGTGGTTTTCGTGGGTTTTCTTACAGAAAATACATACATTCACATTTTAACGGTGAATTTCTTAGAGTTGTGAAAGTTAGGGGTTTTCTTTAATGTTTTCTTTCTTATGAATATATGGTTTTTTTATATTTATAATATCAAGTGTGCATTATTTCTGTAATTAAAAACAGCTGTTTGAGTGAGACATTTCTAAAATATAAAACATTATATTCTATTACACGTCCTGATTCATTCTAATAATAACATAAGTGTGCTATTTACCAATTTAACTTCAGAAGTCTAGTTGGATTAGACATTGCATTAAATAGAAGATGAATGTGTAAGCTGCCAATAAACTCTATATAGACAATATCAGCACAACTGATTGGAAGCTGCTAATATTATTTGAGGAATTAAAATCCACATGTACACACACATTTAAAACAAACAAAGAGAAATGCCTTTCAGTCCACCTTTTCCAATCTGCTAATGTAAACAGAAAGGGTTTAATTTAAAATGTCTTTAAAATGCAAATGGCTGACGTGAGATTTCTTTCTGAGGCAGATGGAAGGGAACTGGCTGCCTGAAGTGTAGTGGTAATTTCTGCAAAAGGGGGCAATGGGTGCCAAAATAGCAGTTACTATCAAGGTTTTACTACTATACAACTACTACTATTACCATTGAACTTGTGAGTTATAGCAATTCCTATTACAATAATAATGGCTATAAATTGTCAAGTGTCTTCCATGTACAAAGCACTTAAAATAAATTATTCAATTTAATTTTGAAACCCTATAAATTGGAAGCACCACTTCACAATGGGTAGCTCAGAAAGGTTAAATGACTTGGTCTAGATAACACAGTTGATATGTAGCTTGAGCTTGAAACCAGATTCAACTTCAAAATAAAGCCTCAGCTCTTTCCACTTTGAAATGCTACCTCATATACAGTTTCCATTACTTGTGAGAACAAAATTGCATATGCTATTCATAAAGTGTATTTTGAAATTTTTATTTCCCTCTTTTGTCTGATACATAACTTATTTGCCTCTGAAATATTTGTCATACTGTCGTCTGTTATTTGTAAGTAAATGTACACACTTATTTATCATAAATAATTTTTAATGATTATATCTCATGTATTTTTCACTTTGTATTCCAGATCGTGCTAGATGGAGAAACAGAAACTACTAAGCTTAAACTAGACTTGAGCAATGAATCTTTTAAGTATTTTATTATTGGCAGAGAAGAAAAAAAATTTCCTCTACCTCTGATATTTGGTGACTGGAGGCTTTTGAATTAAATTAGTAAAATGGATTAGCAGGAGAAAAGGTTTCTATGTATTTGGGAAATTTAGGACACAATACCACAAAACATATTTCTTTGGCATATGTCCAGTAGGTCATTTTGAGAAACTATAGATAAAGGAGTAGCTCTAAAAAACTTTCCTTTTATAAAAGAAATTTATATCTCTAAAGGAAATCTATCTGCATTAGGAAAGTATTTGCATCAGGAAGAGGGCTACTTTGAGATAACTTCTATTATCCAAGAGGTGTTTTATATACATAGCAGAACAGCCTTTGTTTACTACGCATTTGCTCTCCTTTCTGGATTGTAGCTGACTTCCCCAACCCCAGGCCCAGGTCTATAATCCCTTATTTCTCAAAATGATATACATACTTTAATCATTTGACCCTTCTTAGAATCATATTTTGGGGACTCCCATGCATATGAATGAAATTAAAATATCTTTTCTTCTGTTAATTTGTCTACCCTCAGTTAATTTCAGAGCTTCAATTATCAAACCTTCAGGATAGAAAGTTTTTTCTCTTCCCCAAATTATGCATACAGGAGACAACAAAGAAGTTGCTGACTCATTAAATTGTTAGATGTGCATATATCTAACTTAGTAGGACAAAGAAAGGTAAAGAAAATCTTCTATGGGAAGAATACAGGAAAGGCGAATGAATTTTTAGAAAAATAACTAAGAGATAAAAAAAGTTTGTGATACTGTTTACCTATACACATATGAGTGGTCTTTCTATATTCTTTAGGGTTATAAAATTCTCCAGATGTTTATCTAAGTCTTACCCTCATTCTCCCTTCTAAGAGTACACCCTCCCTGAAGAGGGAATTTACAGCAGCCTCATTTCCCAGAAATTGCTACTTTTAATTAGGGAAGCTCTGAGAGAGTTCCTTTCTGCATCAGTTGAATCTCAAATGCTCCAGTTAAAAATAATCTTCATATTATTAAATCAAAATTCTAGAGGCCAAGAGATCTTTGGAATAAAAGGATTTGTTGAGCCATAGAAAATGCTAGCTAGAAAGAAAGGGCTGGCGTTGGGACAAGTTCCCTAAACCACTAGAAGCTTGGCAAGGTAGCAGTCAGAAAAATGTTCACTGAATTACAAAGTCAGAATATTTTATAATGAAAATTTTGAGAAAAGAAAGCATGCGTTGCTATTATAGTTTGAATATGAGGGGGTCCCCAAAGGCTCATGTGTGGGACAATACAGGAATGCTCAGAAATGAAATGATCAGGTTATAAGAACTGTAGCTTAAAAAAAAAAAAAAAAAAAAAAACCAACACCAACAACAACAAAAAGAACTGTAACCTAATTGATGGATTAAACCATTTGATGAATTAATAATTTGAATGGATTAATAGGTGCTAACTATATGCAGGTAGGACATGGCTGGAGCAAGTAGGTCACTGGAGACATGTCTTTGGGGATTATGTTATCCCTGGCTCTTTGTACTTCAGTTGTCTGTGCTTCCTGGCTCCCATGTACTTCTTTCCTCTGATACACCCTTCCCGCATGATGTTCTGCCTCATCTCAGGCCCAGAGCCATGGAGTCAGCTGACTGTGAACTGAACCTCTGAGACTGTGAGCCAAAATAAACTTTTCCTCCTATAAATTGTTTTCATCTGGCATTTTGATCACAGCAATAAAAAGTTGACTAACAATGTAAGTTTGCTTACACTGAACCTACACTGGCTATAGATAAGAAGAGTGAGATAACACAAAAGAAGCAAAGCTATGGGGATACATGTATAGTACATGAGAAGTATTTGTTACTTCTTGATTTCTTGGTGTTGTAAACAGAATGTAATGGTAGCTTGATGGTAATTTTCCTGGAGTTTTGAGGCAAAGGTTTCACCATACCTTTAGAAATGTGACTTAGGTTTCTGTTATTACCATTGGTTTGGCTTTATGCTGTTAGTCAAAGAACTTTTATTTATCCCTCTTCTCATTCATCCTCGAGCCCTGTAACTAAATTGAGGACACTTAATTTTCCCTCTTATCAATAAGAACTCTCAGGTTTGGAATGAATCCCACATTTGTATCTCTATTGTGATACAAAACAAACTACTTGTAAACTCTGATCTCAAGCAACTTATAGCCTATGAATATTTCTTCAATTTAGTAAACATAATGTATATGCCTTACTATGTGTCAGACACTCTTTTAATTCTAATAGTATAATTAAATTATAAACACTTTCATCTATTTTTATAAAAATAAGTTGATTATGAAAATCATTAATGCAACTACTTTGCATTATAATAGCATGCATTTGGTAACATGCCAATTCACCAGAATAACCCTATGCAGTATGTACAATTAGTAGACAAATAAGCATACTGGAACATAGAAAGGAAAGGAAAGGAATTTACCCACAGTCATATTGCTAGTAAGTGGTAGGGTGACAGTGAAGAACACAAAGTTCGAATTAATGGTGTGTTATAGAGTGATGATTAAGTTCTAATGCCAATGATGCTATACAGAAGCATTAGAAAGTATGTGCATATTTTAAAAATTCCAAAGACTTAGGAAAAGACTGGTTATTCTGTAGCCATGATAACAAGTAGCTACTAGAACTGGTTTTAAATGTATTCCAAATATTAACAAAAACTGTACCTCTGTAACAAAGACTCTGACTGTTCACTTTTGCCTGTAAATGTCTTATGGTAGCTAAAAACAGGATTAAAGACTTGGCATCTCTGCCTCCATTTTATACCCATCTCCTTTTCTCTGTGTAATCTAGGATTCAAGGAACAAGATCTGATCTTGATCAGGCCAGACCTGATCTGATAAATAGCTCATAATTTGTCAAAGCTAGCCCCCCAGGCAACAGAAACTATAAGCCCCCGACAAATCCTGAGATAATGATGGACAGACCACACCTGATCAAGATCACCTGTTTTGGCAGCTGAGAAAAGCCTCCAGCTGTGTGAACCCCCAATCTTTTCTTTTATTGCCCTTTTTATAAAGTCACAAAGTCATTGTTAGCCCCTGGAAGACAGGGCTAAGGACATGGGTCCCTTTGTCTTCCCAGTGTTGCTACACTAATTAAAGTTTCTTTCTTGCTTTTCATTATTACCATTTTGATTTAGTTTGGGGGGTGAGTGGCCAGACCTGATTTGTTGGATTATCAGTGTCAGGTCTCTGGATAGGACTTAGGTAACACCTCATTGAGAAATGTAACTAAAAACGAAATCTTCATTCAAACTAGAAAATCTCTCCATAAAGGTAGTAGAGACAGAAAATAGTTTTAATACAAATAATCTTTAAACCAGAATGCAATGCACATCATGGACAATCTGCTAAGGGATTGCAAAGGCATCATGGAATTTCATTCCCTTATATAACCAAGCAGATATTACAAATGACATACATGTTTTTAAGAGAAACAAAAACTAGTTCTCAAGTAAGAGAACTTGGCAGCACATTTGCCCATGTAATTTGTTTTAACTTTGTCATGATAATTGGAAAGTCCCCTGTGTTGGCTTTATCTGCAGGATAAACAAACTTGTAAATTGGAGTTAAGGAGCCCACTGAAGTTAGGCTCTTTTCCTCCCACAGAAATAGGGAGATGTGAGTGCCATCTCTCTTAATGTTTGCATTTCAGAAAGATGGTTCCCAGGTCTTTGAGGAAACATTCCTGAGGTATAAAACTCGATATATTAAAAGAAAAATCCACTAAGATCAAGTAGGCCTCTCCTGCCTTCTTCTGGGTAAAGAACATTCAATACCATGACATATTATGACAACATATGGAGATGGGGTTGAAACCATGGGTACTTTACCCCTGATCTACATCTACATCTCTTTTATTTATTTATTTATTTTATTTTGGAGACAGGGTCTCACTAAGCTGCTCAGGGCCTCACTACACTTCTGTCTCAGCCTCCCTAGTCACTGGATTACAGGCATGTGCCACCACACCTAGCTACTATAGCCATTATTATAAACAATTCTAAGTATAATAAGAACAGGGATTAAACATTTTAGTTATAACACTAGTACTATCACAGTGTGCCAAACTTTGTCAGTATTACTTAACATTATAGTAATACTTTTAGTAAATATGTCATATTCAAATAAATTATACATGGAGTATAGATCTAAATTTTATTAATAAGAAATGTAATACTAAGACAGATGGTGGGAAGACTTCTTAATCAATATTTGGATCCAGAAACTTCAAAAAATAGACATATTTATGTTTAGGAAGATTAAAACTACTATGTGTCAAATGTCACCATAAAGTTAATGAATAAACATTGGATTTGGAAAAATAAATTTATCATGCATATAGTAAATATAAGATGTGTATTGTAAAGGAGAACTCTTAAAGATTCACCAGAAAAACTTCATTTCATAGAAAAGTGAATAAATTATATGAGTGGGGATTTTGTAGATTGAAAAAAATACATCTAGAAAAACACTCGAAAAGATGCCCACACCAAATAATGTCCAGGAAAATGCAAAGTAAATTTATATTAACTTAAATCTTCCTGTCAATATATTTATAAGTACATTAATCTATGTATCTATGTATTGATTTCTCTTTGCACCTATCTATGATCTATCAAAACTCCATAGAAATATAGCACCTATAGCAGTTGGATATGTTGATAAATTTTTATTCTTATAAGTCACTACTGGAAATCTGAAGTTCTACAGTCATTGTGGGGAGTTATCCAAAAGCATGTATTGAAATTAAAAGGAATATACTTTATGACTCAATAATCCAACTTTCAGAAATCAAAAAATGAAAATAAAATCAATATAATCGATGGGCATATGTGTAATATATTTATTGCAGTGAAGTTCTTACTGGCAAAAAAAGCTGGGAAGAAAGTAGATGTTCAAAAATAGTAAAAAATGGAATCACTGAGTGCATTGTTATATCTTTAATATCGATATTATAAAGTTATTAAAAATAATGCATTAGAATCCCACCTGTTAAAGTGGGGTTAATGTAAACTGAAGATGAGAAGTGGTAGGGAGATGCCCCACAAAAGAGAAAATCAAGCAAACAAAATGCAAACTGTTTTAATGAAATAAAAAGAGTATGAATAGTATAATTACATGTTGTGTTTTACAAATTACATAAATACAATTAGATATTATCAAATTTTCAAAGAGGACATTATTATATTGGTGGCAAAAAGTTACCACCAACTTAGCAACTGTTGGGCCTCAGAAAACAATAGCCCAACTGGGTACACTGGCATAGGCCTATAATTGAATCAACTCAGGAAGTTGAGGCAGGAAGATCGAGAGTTCAAGGTTAGCCTGGGCAATTTAGTAAGACCTTGTCTAAAAATTAAAAAAAAGGGAGGGCTGGGGATGAAGGTCAGTGATAGACTGTTCATGGATTCAATTCCCAGTACTACTAAATAAATAAAGAGTAAACAATATCCTAAAGCATGGCACTTTGACAGACTGAGTACTTTAAACTGAAGGATACCAAAAGGGTTTCAGGAGGTCTCTCTTTGACCTTTTTAAGCCCTCACGTCTCTTACCTGTGTTTTTCACCCTGAAGTAACTCCAAAGTAATACTTAAGAACCAGAATTAATCTTGCCCAAGGCAGGTCATAGAAATAGGATATGTCGCTTTAACCATTCTCTGCCTTTCTGTGTAAAAGCAGGCCATAAAGAAATTCTCTGACTACTAGGTGCAGTGGTGCACACCTGTAATCTCAGCAACTGAGGAGGCTGAAGCAGGAGGACTGCAAGTTCAAGGCCTGCCTCTGCAACTTAGTGAGGCCCTAAACAACTTAGTGAGTAGTTTTCTCAAAACTACTACTAATGAATAAAAATGGCTGGGAGTGTAGCTCAGTGGTAAAAAACCCTTGAGTTCAATTTCCAGTACCAAAAATAAAATAAAATGAGATAAAAGAAAATAAAAGAAAAAAAAAAAAAGAAAATCTCTGACCTACTTCGTCTGATAGTAGGTCATAAGACTCTCATTCCATGGGCAAAGGGTGTAGCTCAGTGGTAGAGCACTGGCCTAGTATGTGTGAGACCCTGGGTTCAATCCCCAGTACCACAAAACAAACAAAACTTAACCTCATTCCAGAAGGGATCCTGCCCCATACTCAAGAAGAAGGAATGCTACACAGAGAGGCCAAGAAGAAGCTCAACAGATTAGTCTGTTACCATCAGATCACACCCTTTTTGTCCAAACACAGTTCTACATGGCTGTCCATTCTCCATCAAGCCTAACCATTGAAGTAGTTTTTGTTATAAGTGCTGGCTGTGACCTCAATAATGGGCAAGGAAAGTTATCACACCTTTTCAACCCTACACAACTTCATAAAACAAACTTATTAGCATAAATTCCTTGTGTCCAGACGTTTGGAATGGCTTAGCTGAGTCCTCTGACTAGGGTATCCCTCAGTTAAAATCAAGGTGTTAGACAGACTGTGCTCCTTTCTGGAGTTTGGGGCCCTCTCCTAAGTTCCCTCATGTTGGTGGCAGCATTCAGTTTCTTTGGGGCATAATACTGAAATCCCTGTTTTCTTACTGTCTGTCAGCTGCTCTCATCTCCTTCAGGTACGCACAGGCCCTTTCACAACATAGCAGCTGCCTTTTTCAAAGCCAGGAAGAGCATCTCTTATTAAAGTCTGCTAAGACAGAGTCATGTATTATGTAATGTAGTCACAAGAGTTACTATCAAATCACTTCATATTTTATTGATGAGAAGCAAGTCACAGGGTCTGCCTGTACTGAAGAGAAGATGCTTATTCAAAGGTATGGTTTACTAGGAGTCATTTTAGAGCATGTGACATAGTCACACAATCTGAGAAAATTCTATTCATTGGATTTTATAATCAACTCATGAGAAAATTTAGTTTATTATAAAGGGGAGACAGCTCTTCAATTTGTCCTTATTTCAGAATTTTACTCTATTTCCACTTTTTTATAAAGGCAGTTTACTCAGGTCAACTTTTCTACTACGAATTAATAAAAATAAGTTTGAAAACATTTAAAATAAAAATTCCTTAAAATATTGAATATGTATAAGGCAAGATCTTCCTGGTTAATTTTTTAATATGAGCTTTCAATAAGAGAGCTAAGGAGGATATTGAAATACCATATTAGTGCTATGAGTGGCTTTATAGAAATATAAGACAAGACAAACAAAAACCCTTTCTGAAAGGAAACAAATCCAACCTAGACAATAGAAAATCCTCACACATAATCTTGAAGGGCAAGAAGTCAACAATTAATAGACAAATAAGAAAATATGTCAACATAAATAGAGCTGAACAGATAGCATAGAGACCAGAAACTGACCTGTTCAAACTTCAGATATTATAATTACTAGATTCATCTCAAAACAAGTAACTACATAATTTGTTACAGTCATTAGACAATGACTGATCATACTTCCTCTTCCTGGTCTCATAAGAATACCATCTTTCTCACTTTTGAATTTATTTATTATTTTTTTTTTAGTTTTTTTTATTGTAAACAAATGGGATACATGTTGTTTCTCTGTTTGTACATGGCGTAAAGGCATACCATTTGTGTAATCATAAATTTACATAGGGTAATGGTGTTTGATTCATTCTGTTATTTTTTCCCTTGCCCCCGCCCCTCCCACCCCTCTTTTCCCTCTATACAGTCCTTCCTTCCTCCATTCTTGACCCCCTCTCTAACCCTAACCCTAAACCTAACACTAACCCCTCCCACCCCCCATTATGTGTCATCATCCACTTATTAGCGATATCATTCGTCCTTTAGTTTTTTGAGATTGGCTTATCTCACTTAGCATGATATTCTCCAATTTCATCCATTTGCCTACAAATGCCATAATTTTATCATTTCACTTTTGAATTTAAATTGTAGGTAGAACACTGCTTCTTACCAATGATCTATGGACAGAAGTACTGTATTTCATTGCCAGGCCTGGCCCTATTGTGGGAGAAGAAACGTCCCCAGAGAAGGGTCTGAGGACATCCCAGAGGGGAGAGAGAACGCAACTCAGGACCAGCAGGGTTCGTGCCATACATGATGGATAAGAATTTCAGTACGAGTCAGACAAAGGCATAGGCAGAGGTTTATTTAGGAAATAGAAATCCTATTCAAGGGAGAATGTAGGCTATCTCAAGAATGAGAAGCTCTACCTTGGGCTGGGAGGTCAATATTTATAGAAGGGTTATATTTAGGGGCCAGACTGAAGGTGAAGCCAAGGTGGAGCTTCACAATTTTATGCCAGTTTTCCCTGTGCTTGCATGTCTCCCTCAATTTACAAGGACATGGGCCATGGGCCTGTTGTTCAAGATTTACAACTCTTCTTTCTGCATCTCAATGACTTGTAGGTGTTTTCTTTAAGACTCAGTCTCTCTCTCTCTCTCTCTCTCTCTCTCTCTCTCTCTCTCTCTCTCCCCTAAATCCCTATCTCAGTTCCTTAAACCATTTGAGAGATTGTCTCAATCTCTTTCTCAGATTCCTAAAACTGGATGAAAAAAAATGCCTGAGAGGGGTAGAGCCCAATATGAAAGCAGACTATAATTCTATGTTCCCTTTGAGAAAAAAAAATTCCTCATGAGAGCTGCTATACATGCAAATAAAACTTGTGTAATATACAAATAAACTCTTATTTGCTGAGGAACTTAGATTTTTGGATTGCCTATTACAGCTACCAGAGTTCATTACCCTAACAAAAACAAAAATTGGGAACAAAACAAAAACTTCAAGTGGGAAGATCCTGTAAGAAAATTTTAAATTAAGTGGCACCAACTTAGTGTTCAGGTAGTGAGAAATATGGAAACTGATATCTGATGCTAGAATGATGGAGATCATATTGTACCATAGCAAAACATTCTGTAATATTATCACCTTGTTTAACAAAGAAGGCTTGCAAAGTACTTAATGAACTTATAGCTCTAGACTGAGTTTGGAAAGAATCAGAACATTAACCTCTTAACTATTTATTAGACTATTAGGTATTACTGGCTACATTTAGCAATGTTTTATTAGAAGGAAATTATCTTGGGAATAAATGAGTGTTAAACTTTGTAAGCAGGAATGTTGAAATCCAAAAAAAAAAAAAGAAAGAGAAATGTAAGAATATGTAAAGATAGAAAATACAACTGAAAGATGACATTTAAAGAGGCATTTTGGTTTGAGAATAGCAGAGTAGGAAAATGCAAGGATTTATCCCTTCAGTAAAGTAACAAGCTATCAAAAACTGTCAGAGTCTACTTTGTTAGAATGCTAGAATCTAACCAGAAATTTGGAATAAAAAAATAAAACCTCTCAGCATTCAGGGAAGTGCTTAAACAAACAAACAAAAACCCTGTTAACTGGGTGCAGTAGCAGCAGCACATACCTGTAACTTCAGCGATTTGGGAGGCTGAGGTAGGAAAACAGCACATTCAAGGCCAGCCTGGGCACACTAGCAAAAGCCTATCTCAAAATAAAACATAAAAAGGGATGCAGCTGTGGTAAACTGGGTACCCAAACAAACAAAAAACACAAAACAAAAACAAGGACTAGGGTTGTAGCTCAGTAGTGGAGCACTCGCTTCGCACAAGTGAGGCACTGGGTTCCATCCTCAGCACCACATAAAAAAACTAAATAAATAAAATAAAGGTATTGTGTTCATCTACAACTAAAACTATTTTAAAAAACAAAAGCAAAACAAAACACACAAAAAACCCTGTAGAATTGTAGTGAGACAGTGAGAGTGCATTGTAGAATTTTTGTTTATCTACCCACTATCTCTTATTCCCCAGCTCAGAAGCAAACATCAGCATGGCAGTTCATATTTGTAGCGTAGCTTGCTGGAGTCATAAGGGAATGTAAACCTTGTTCTCAAAGAATTGTAGTTGTACATTTCTATGTCTGGCAGCTCCCTGAGGAATCAACTAGGTGGCTGGCTTTCATTTTATACCCCTCCAAATTCTGTCAGGGCTGGAGTGGCTTTCTGGGCAGGATATGTTGAAAAAGAATTTTAAAGGCATACACTAGCAGAAATTGAATGGGACAAAGAACAACAGAAAGGACAAATAGTAGATAGTCCAAACTATCTAGGACAAAAATGAAAGACAAAGAGAAAATATTGAAAATAACAGGAGACACATGAATTATCACATATAAGGAATGATCAATAATTTTAACAGTCAGTTTAACATCAGAACATAGGGAAGTTAGAAAATTATGGTATAACATGTTTAAATTGTGAAAGAAAAGAAAAAGTCTCTCAGCCAAGAATTCTATGTAGAGTAAAATTATCCTTCAAAAATAAAGGAAAGGCGGAGCGAAAAATGGCGGATTGAAGTTTCCAGGACCGCGGGCAGATTCTCTAACCTAAGGAGACTCGTCTGCGAAGGGTGAGGCTCCCAAGCCCAGGAGGGAGGTCCGGGCCCCTGGGAACGTTGCCTGCGAAGGCTGCCCTGCCCAGGCGGCAAGACACACCTCCCCTGCTGGAGCAGTGAACTCGGAAAGCCGGGAACTTTGCAAAGGAGGTTGTGCCACACACCGCTTGGTTTTGAAGCGATCTGCCAGGGCTCCAGCGGCTGCCAGAGAAAGAGTGGGGCGGCGAGTTGTTTGGATCCAGCAACCGCCTGAGCAACGGGGAGGGGGCTGCCCAGAGGAGGTGGAGGTACGCAGTGAGTGCCTTGGTCTCCAAGCGCCCACACCTGGAGGAAGAGACGAGCGACGGGTCACTGGGGCTTGGAGCATATGTACGAGGCTCCAAGTGACTGCTCAGAGGGCGGGTCGCATAGCCAGGCGATTAGGTACATAGCAAGGTCCGGTCCAGGGACCTAGGCACCTTTTCTTGAATGAACTACACAGAGACAAGCTGAGGGGCGAAGTGAAGGTTCCAGGACTTCAGGCAGCGTCTCTGAGAAGGGACAACCTAAGGAGACTCGTCTACGAAGGGTGAGGCTCCCAGGCCCAGGAGGTAGGTTTGGGCCCCTGGGAAGGCTGCCCTGCCCAGGCAGCAAGACACATCTACCCTCATTGGAACAGTGAGCTCGGAAAGTGGGGAACCTTGCAGAGGAGGCCGAGCAGCACACCGCTTGGTTTTTTGGTTTTTTGGACCAATCTGCCAGGGCTCCGGGGGCTGCCAGAGAAAGAGTTGGGTGGCGAACTATTTGGATTCAGCAACTGCCTGAACAACGGGGAGGGGGCTGTCCTGAGGAGGTGGAGGTGCGCAGTGAGTGGCTTGGTCTCCAAGCGCCCACACAGAACACCTGCCTGGAGGAAGAGACGAGTGACGGGTCACTGGGGCTTGGAGCATATGTACGAGGCTCCAAGTGACTCTTCAGAGGAGGGGTCGCATAGCCAGGTGATTAGGTGCAAAGCACGGTCCGAGCCGGGGATCTAAGCACCTTTTCTTGAAAGAGCTACACAGAGACCAGCTGAGGGGTGGAGCGAAGGTTCCAGGACTGTGGGCAGCTTCTCTGAGGAGGGGCCACCTAAGGAGACTCATCTGCGAAGGGCAGGGCTCCCAAGCCCAGGAGGTAGGTCCAGGCCCCTGGAAACGCTGCTTGGGAAGGCTGCCCTGCACAGGTGGTAGTTGTGGACTGAGGGGAACCTCTAGGAGGGGAACGGACTAGTGAGACCTCCCCACCGGGTGGGTCTTCCCCGCCGAGTGAGGTTTTCCCACAAAGACAGTAAAACCAGAGACACAGGCCCAAACAGGCATTGCCTTAGCCCGCAGTCTAGCTCCCCTTTGGATGACCATTGGTCAACAAGTAGAGGCACCTCTGCCCTCTAGCAGGGAATATACCCCACCTGAAGACCACCACCCCTAGAGAGGCAGCTACCTAGGGGAACACCGAAGTATCAACTTCCTCTAAGACTTCAGGCTACTGAAGGATAAGAGGGGATACACTAGCAATCTTCAGGGACATTATAAGTCAATAGAGGAAATCTGCAACATCTCTGCAGTCCACTGATACCTGAACAATATGAGAAAACAAGGGAAGAAAATGCCTCAAACAAATCTGGATGTTATATCAATAAAATCCAATGACAGCATGGCAGAAGAAATGTCAGAAAGGGAGTTCAGAATGTACATAATCAACATGATAAGGGAAGCAAACGATGAAATGAAAGAGCAAATGCAGGCATTGAATGAACGCACCAATAGACAGTTAAAAGAGCAAATACAGGAAGCAAAAGACCATTTCAATAAAGAGTTAGAGATATTGAAAAAAAACCAAACAGAAATCCTTGAAATGAAGGAAACAATAAACCAAATTAAGAACTCCATAGAAAGCACAACCAATAGGATAGAACACCTGGAAGACAGAACCTCAGATATTGAAGACAAAATATTTAACCTCGAAAACAAAGTCGAACAAACAGAGAAGATGGTAAGAAATCATGAACAGAATCTCCAAGAACTATGGGATATCATGAAAAGGCCAAATTTGAGAATTATTGGGATTGAGGAAGGCTTAGAGAAACAAACCAAAGGAATGAACAACCTATTCAATGAGATAATTTCAGAAAATTTCCCAAATCTGAAGAACGAAATGGAAAATCAAGTTCAAGAGGCTTACAGGACTCCAAATACACAAAATTACAACAGACCCACACCAAGGCACATTATAATGAAAATACCTAACATACAAAATAAAGACAGAATTTTAAAGGCTGTGAGAGAAAAGAACCAAATTACATTCAGGGGAAGCCAATACGGATATCAGCAGATTTTTCAATCCAGACCCTAAAAGCTAGAAGGGCCTGGAATAACATTTTTCAAGCCCTAAAAGAAAATGGATGCCAACCAAGAATCTTATACCCAGCAAAACTTACCTTCAGATTTGACAACGAAATAAAATCCTTCCATGATAAACAAAAGCTAAAAGAATATACAAAAAGAAAGCCAGCATTACAGAACATTCTCAGCAAAATATTCCATGAAGAAGATATGAAAAACAAAGAAGCAAATCAGCAAAGGGAGGAGATATCCTAAAGGAACTCTCAAATAAAGAGGAACCAAGTCGTGTCAAAAATAAGCAAATAAATGAATAAAATGAGTCAAATGACCGGGAATACAAATCATATCTCAATAATTACCCTGAATATTAACGGCCTGAATTCATCAATCAAAAGACATAGACTGGCAGATTGGATAAAAAAGAAAGATCCAACAATATGTTGCCTGCAAGAGACTCATCTCTTAGAAAGAGATACCCAAAGACTAAAGGTGAAAGGATGGGAAAAAACTTACCATGCACATGGACCCAGCAAAAAAGCTGGGGTATCCATCCTCATTTCAGATAAAGTGGACTTCAAGCCAAAGTTAATCAGAAGGGATAAAGAAGGACATTTCATAATGCTTAAGGGAACCATAAATCAGCAAGACATAACAATCATAAATATCTATGCCCCAAACAGTGGCTCACCCATGTATGTCAAACAAATCCTTCTCAATCTCAGAAACCAAATAGACCACAATACAATAATACTAGGTGATTTTAACACGCCTCTCTCTCCACTGGACAGATCTTCCAAACAAAAATTGAATAAAGAAACCTTAGATCTCAATAACACAATCAATAATTTAGACTTAACAGACATTTATAGAATATACCATCCAACGAAGAGTGAATACACTTTCTTCTCAGCAGCACATGGATCCTTCTCTAAAATAGACCATATATTATGCCACAAAGCTAATGTTAGCAAATACAAGAAGATAGAGACACTTCCTTGTATTTTATCAGACCATAATGGATTGAAACTAGAAATAAATGAAAGAGCAAAAAACAGAAATTACTCCAACACCTGGAGATTAAACAATATGCTATTATATGAGGAATGGATAACAGAAGATATTAGGAAGGAAATTAAAAAATTCTTAGAGGTAAACGAGAACAAAGAAACATCGTATCAAAATCTCTGGGATACTATGAAAGCCGTACTTAGAGGAAGATTTATTTCATGGAGCGCATTTAATAAAAGAAGTAAAACTCAAAAAATAAATGAACTAACACTACAGCTCAAAGCCCTAGAAAAAGAAGAACAGACCAACACCAGAAGTAGTAGAAGACAGGAAATAGTTAAACTCAGAGCTGAAATCAACGAAATTGAAACGAAAGAAACAATACAAAAAATTGACAAAATAAATAGTTGGTTCTTCGAAAAAATAAACAAAATTGATAAACCTTTAGCCACACTAACAAAGAGAAGACGAGAGAAAACCCAAATCACCAAAATTCGGAATGAACAAGGAAGTATCACAACAGACACGACTGAAATACAAAACATAATTAGAAGCTATTTTGAAAATCTATATTCCAACAAAATAGAAAATTTTGAAGATATCAACAAGTTTCTAGAGACCTATGAATTGCCTAAACTAAACGAGGAGGACATGCACAATTTAAATAGACCAATTTCAAGTAATGAAATAGAAGAAGTCATCAAAAGCCTACCAACAAAGAAAAGTCCAGGACCTGATGGTTTCTCAGCCGAGTTCTACAAAACCTTTAAAGAAGAGCTCATTCCAATACTTTTCAAAGTATTCCATGAAATAGAAGAGGAGGGAACCCTCCCAAACTCATTCTACGAAGCCAATATCACCCTGATACCTAAACCAGACAGAGACACATCGAGGAAAGAAAATTTCAGACCAATTTCCTTAATGAACATCAACGCAAAAATTCTCAACAAAATTTTAGCAAATCGCATACAAAAATGTATTAAAAAGATAGTGCATCATGATCAAGTGGGTTTCATCCCAGGGATGCAAGGTTGGTTCAACATCAGGAAATCAATAAATGTAATTCACCATATCAACAGACTTAAAGTCAAGAATCACATGATTATTTCAATAGATGCAGAAAAAGCATTTGATAAAATACAGCACCCCTTCATGCTCAAAACACTAGAAAAAATAGGGATAGTGGGAACGTTCCTTAACATTGTAAAGGCCATCTATGCTAAGCCCATGGCTAATATTATTCTTAATGGTGAAAAACTGAAAGCATTCCCCCTAAAATCTGGAACAAGGCAGGGATGCCCTCTCTCACCACTCCTATTCAATATCGTCCTTGAAACTCTAGCCAGAGCAATTAGACAGACCAAAGAAATTAAAGGGATACGAATTGGAAAAGAAGAACTCAAACTATCCCTATTTGCTGATGATATGATTATATACTTAGAGGAACCAGGAAATTCCACCAGAAAACTCTTAGAACTCATAAGTGAATTCAGTAAAGTAGCAGGATACAAGATCAATGCTCATAAATCCAATGCATTTTTATACATAAGTGATGAATCTTCAGAAAGAGAAGTTAGGAAAACTACTCCATTCACAATAGCCTCAAAAAAAATAAAATACTTGGGAATCAATCTCACAAAAGAGGTGAAAGACCTCTACAATGAGAACTACAGAACACTAAAGAAAGAAATTAAAGAACACCTTAGAAGATGGAAAGATCTCCCATGTTCCTGGATAGGCAGAATTAATATTGTCAAAATGGCCATACTACCAAAAGTGCTATACAGATTCAATGCAATTCCAATTAAAATCCCAATGATGTACCTTGCAGAAATAGAGCAAGCAATTATGAAATTCATCTGGAAGAATAAGAAACCCAGAATTGCTAAAGCAATCCTTCGCAGGAAAAATGAAGCAGGGGGTATTGCAATACCTGAACTTCAACTTTACTACAAAGCAATAGTAACAAAAACGGCATGGTATTGGTACCAAAATAGACAGGTAGATCAATGGTACAGAATAGAGGACACGGACACAAACCCAAACAAATATAATTTCCTCATACTAGACAAAGGGGCCAAAAATATGCAATGGAGAAAAGATAGCCTCTTCAATAAATGGTGCTGGGAAAATTGGAAATCCATATGCAACAAAATGAAAATAAACCCATATCTCTCACCGTGCACAAAACTAAACTCAAAATGGATTAAGGACCTCGGAATCAGACCAGAGACCCTGCATCTTATAGAAGAAAATGTAGGTCCAGATCTTCAACATGTCGGCTTAGGACCAGACTTTCTCAACAGGACTCCCATAGCACAAGAAATAAAAGTAAGAATCAACAACTGGGATAGATTCAAACTAAAAAGCTTTCTCTCAGCAAAGGAAACTATCAGCAATGTGAAGAAAGAGCCTACAGAGTGGGAGAAAATCTTTGCCAATCATACTTCAGATAGAGCACTAATCTCCAGAATCTATAAAGAACTCAAAAAACTCAACACCAAGACTACAAATAATCCAATCGACAAATGGTCTAAGGAAATGAACAGACACTTCACAGAAGAAGACCTACAAACAATCAACAAACATATGGAAAAATGTTCAACATCTCTAGTAATAAAAGAAATGCAAATCAAAACCACCCTAAGATTCCATCTCACCCCAATCAGAATGGCAATTATCAAGAACACAAGCAACAACAGGTGTTGGCGAGGATGTGGGGAAAAAGGTGCACTCATACATTGCTGGTGGGGCTGCAAATTAGTGCAACCACTCTGGAAGGCAGTATGGAGATTCCTTAAAAAACTTGGAATGGAACTACCATTTGACCCAGCTATCCCACTCCTTGGCCTATACCCAAAGGACTTAAAATCAGCATACTACAGAGATACAGCCACATCAATGTTCATTGCTGCTCAATTCACCATAGCCAGATTGTGGAACCAACCTAGATGCCCTTCAGTTGATGAATGGATAAAGAAACTGTGGCATATATATACAATGGAATATTACTCAGCCATAAAGAATGATAAAATTATGGCATTTGCAAGCAAATGGACGAAATTGGAGAATATCATGCTAAGTGAGATAAGCCAATCTCAAAAAACCAAAGGAAGAATGATCTCGCTGATAAGTGGATGATGATACATAATGGGGTGTGGGAGGGGTTAGTTTTAGGGTTAGAGTGAGGGTTAGGGAGGGAGGCAAGAATGGGGGAAGGAAGGACTGTATAGAGGGAAAAGAGGGATGGGAGGGGTGGGGGGAAGGGGAAAAAAATAACAGAATGAATCAATCAACATCACCCTATGTAAACGTATGATTACACAAATGGTATGCCTTTACTCTATGTACAAACAGAGAAAGAACATGTATCCCATTTGTTCACAATAAAAAAAAAAAAAATAGTAAAAAAAAAAAAAAAAAAAAAAAAAAAATAAAGGAAAAATTACTTCATTTCAAAATAAACAAACTTGAAGGATTTCCTCACTAGTAGACCTAACCTACTAGAAATGCTGAGAGAAATGCTGAAATTATTCAGACAGAAAGAAAAGAAATTAGATAGTAACTGGAAGCATATGAAGAGATAAAGAACACCTGTAAAGGTAACCTAGGTAAATGTTATAACAAATATTGTAACAATTTTGTTTATACTTCCCTTTTTCCTGTATATAATAAAATTTTAAAATAATTGTGTACTATGATAATGGATATATAGTACATAAAGATTTAATTTGTGATAATAACAATATAAAGGGGAAGAGACAGACTATGTTAGAGCAGAGTGATTGCATGCTATTTAATATAAATGGCAAGTGTTCCAGCTAATTTGTTATAAATTTAAGATGAAAAGAGAAAACTCCACTAAGGAAATAATTTTAAAATAAAGAAAAAAATGAGGGACAAATAAAAGTTACACTAGAAAAAAAAAATCAAACACTAAACCCCAAATAGGTGGTATCATTAGGTATTAGCTAGCAATGAGCAGTGAAATACAGGCAAGGTCACGAGTGTTCTTTAAACTCCTTCATGGTCTTCTTTAAACAACTTCCAAAGTATTTGAGAAAACGAAGTGTGGTAGGTAATTCGTAGAAAATAAACAGAAGCAAAAGCAGCTAATTGGGAAAACCTGTCAAGAGAAAAGGACTGATGGCACTAACTCTTTTGACAGGATTCACTGAGGTTGATATGAAGCTAGGAATTACAGCTATAAGTGTCTCCATTTGTCTAGGGAAAAAGATTCCTTTGGTAGCATAGGTGCACTAAGGTAACTTCTGACCAGCTATTGACACCAGTGCCCATATTAACATGGAATTGATTTGTAGATAAAGTCCCCCTAAGTAGGATGGCCACGATGACAGTTCCAGAGAGGACCAACTAAGGTCAAAAATTCCACCACCCAGCGTGAAGGGGGAATTGAACACCTGTCCCGACCCGCGGGACATCAACGCAGGATGGCAAACCTAAGAGAGAAGGAATGAAGGGACAAGAGACACAGGGAGTGACAGCAAGACAGGAATTCTGATCAAGCTGCAAATTTTTATTGTTCTCAAGGGTATTTATGCTGAGGGAATGAGGGGTATGATGAGACACAGGCTGGTTGGCTGTGTTTTTCTTTTGGGCTCCTGATAAGGTGCAAGTTCACGCCGGCGGGCCATAGGCAGAAGTATCAGCCAGGAGTGGGGAGGGGGCGCGCTCCGGGAATCCGTCAGCCTTCAGCTGCCGGGTGCCTGAGTCAGCTGCAGGGTGTTTGTGCAGGGGAGGCAACCGCAAAATGCTCCCTGGGCTGCTGCTTATCATCAGAACGTCCTCAGAATGAGAACTTCTTCTTGGTCCCTGACAAACACCTGATCGGCAAAGAGTACAGAAGGTGGTCCCCAGTTCTCGTAAACATCAAACAATAATAAAACTGGGGATAGCATTTTCTCCTTTGTCGTTGTCTGCTTGGAGACGGCCCACTCTCTCCCTTGAGAGTGCTTCCTGTTTAAGCCTCACTTTGTTTTTACTTTACTTTTACCTATAATGAAGTTCTGTTGCATGACTTTTAGTGTCTAACTGTAAGTTTTCTTTTGTTGGAACACAAGAACTGAGGTTTGGGGTTTCAGCTCCCTGCTTTCCTGTGATGGTATTTGAGAAACAGAGGGTCAGCCTGCTCCTGGGAGTCCACTAGGTCCCTCAGGCCCCAGGAAGGTGTGTGAGCTGGGGGGTCCTGGTACAGACCTTGGCGTCTGCCGGCAGACACCTGGAACCCCCTCTGCAGCTGCGCACTGGCTGAGACCAGGCCTCCAAACACCTGCATACCGACCTTGTCCCCCTAATTCATGCCACTATACTTTTGCAGAGTAGCATAACTCCACCTGCTTTGGATATTCATCCCCTAGTGGCTTAGCTCAGTATTACATTCTCCATTAAAATCTTGCCTCCTGTCATGGTTTGGACATGAGGTGTCCCTTGAAAAGCTCATATGTTAGGCAACTCAGAAAAGTTCAAAGGTGAAATTATTGGATTATGAGAGCTGTAACTTCATCAGTGGATTAATCCATTTGATGGATTAATAATTTGAATGAACTTCTGGGTGGTAACAATAGGCAGGTGAGACATGACTAGAAGGAGTAGATCATTGGGGCTGTGGCTTAGACTATACCTGGATCCTGGCTTTTGTGTCTCTTGCATTTCCTGATTGCCATGAGCTGAGTGGCTTTCCTCTACCACACCCTTCTGTCGTGATGTTCTGTCTCATCTCAGGTCCAGAGCAATGAAGTTAGCTGGTAATGGAGTTCTGAAATCATGAGCCCAAATTAAATTTTCTTCCTCTAAGTTTTGTCTAGTATTTTGGTCATAGTGAGGTAAAGGTGACTAACACACCTGCTTTTGGTACATATCTCTTTTTCTGTAATCCTGTAGCATATTTCACTCATTTTACTCATTTATTAATTTAACAAATATACATATAAGTGTATGTATATATATATAGATCGGAGATTGAACCCAGGGACACTTTACCACTGCACTACATCCCTGGTCCTGGTTTGAAAATTGAGTCTTGCTAACTGGCTCAGGCTGTCCTCAAACTTGTGATCCTCCTGCCTCAGTCTCTTGAGTGGCTTGGATCACAGGCATGCACCACCACACATGGTTTACACCTTACATTTGCACCTTGCATTTTCTAAAGAAACCAATCTGCAGCATGTGGGCAGGTAGAAGAAAAGTAACTGCCCAAAGCTGACTGAGAAAGAGAATTCAGAGATGCAGGCACAAAATCAGAAAAAAAAAGTAGTGCAGTGCAAGGCAAGAAAAAAATAAGTTTTTCATACAGAAGGAATATTATTGTTATTAGTGAAGACATCAATTAAAGTGGAGTCTGAAAATATATCCATATAAAATTTGCCAACTAAGGATTGGGAATATAGCTTGTACAGTGGTAGAGTGCTTGTCTAGCAAACATAAGACCCTGGGTACAATCCCGCACCCCATACTCCAAAAAAAGCAAAGCAGAGTAAAGCAAAACAAAACAAAAACAACTAAGAGACCACTCATTGATGAATGTGACAGAGTCAGACTCAGTGGAGTGATGAAGGTAGAAAAACAATTGATATGGATTCAGGAATTAATGAATGGGAAGGGAGAAAAAGCTGTGAAAAGTGAGTAACACAGAGCTGGTGAATGGTAGAACTTTTTTATCTGATCTTTCTTCTGATATGCACTCAAACTCTTTTTCAGTTAATAATCTGACAATAAATCTAATAGAAGTAAAAATATATGGGTTAATTTTACCAACATTATCCCTCCTCAAGATTACAGAACTTGGAGATTAGATGCAGTTTAAAGAGAAGTCTTCCAAAGATGTGAGGACACTTGTGTCCTGAGCAGGAAAGGGACTCAGAACATCTCCAGATGATCCTCAATTCAAATACTTTTAATTTAAGTACAAAAAACTATTTAGCTCATAATTTCGTTGGGCCTGCTTTCTTAGAGTTCTTGATATAATCAGATTTTGGGACCGGGGATCTGACAATAGAGGGACTTCTATTTTTTGAAGCAGCAGTTATAGATTACCAAAGCTCAGAATCAACTGCGGCAATTGTTTAGAATTTAGGTAAAGAGTTTTGGCAGACAGCATGGTGAGAAACCGAGGGCATCCTGCTCCTGCTCCTTGGGACGCTTTGGGTCCCTCAGGTTCCAAGCGGTCAGGTGAGCTGGACTTGGGGACAGGTGGGGGTCTTTGCCCTGCAGTCACCTGGAGTCCCCTCTGTGACTGCCGGGCCCAGGCCACCAAGCACCTGCCCACCTACCCCAACCCAGCCTCCATTACTTAGTGGCAGCGGTGGTTTGTCAAAACCCAGACCCCGCGGGCTGCCAGGTCTCCCAGTCCCACACTGTCCTGCTCAGGCAAAGCCACCACCAAGATTAGGGGACCTTTGGGTGGCAGCGGTTGTAGCACGGTGTGGTGAGAAGAAAGGCAGCTGCTGCAACTGTCAGGACCTTGGAGGGTCTGAGCCTGAGAGCTCTGGCCCGCGTTAGACATGGGACTGCACAATCAGGGCCCTGGGGCGACCGCTGCCTGCCGGTTCAACCAGATCTCACCTTCTCATCCCGAAAACAATAATGGACAAACCGTTAGCCGTTAACTGTGGAGGAAACCAGGTGGAGAGTCCGTTATGATCCAAGAGGGGAACGGTTAGCGGCCATTGGGTGGAACAGTCAGTGACTGATGGTTGGGACAATTAGTGGTAATCGCAGGGAACTGTTAGTGGCCGACAGAGGGAAGGTTAACTGTCGACCCTGGGAAGGGTTAGCCACAATCACGTGGAAAATTAGCAGCAGACGGGGAAACTTCTGCTTAGCAGCCATCACAGGGAACTGTTAGTGGCCATTGGGTGGAACAGCTGCCTACCCGGTGAGTGGATGGTTAGAGGCCAATAGGTGGAAGGGTTAGTGGCCACTGAGTGCTTCGTCTGCCTAAGAGAGAAATGGCAAAGGAACACACTGTTTTGTTCTGGGCCAATTGGAAGTGCCCACCATCCTTTGGGAAGATTTACTGACCTTTCGTAGAAGGTCTCTGAATATATTATGAAAAGCTGCTCTCAACCCCCCCACCTCACCCCAACACACACACTTTTTAAAAAAGAAAACTTTTGCTTCTTGCATCTGGACATTCTAGATGTGAAGAGGTTGCCGAGATATGATAGGTTTGGAAGGTAATATTTTGAAAACGAAACTCCCCCTGGCAGTGAGTTTTTGAACTGGAGTTGTTAAACCACCTCTAGGAGCAAAACTCACCCACATTTGTTCAGTGAATCTGAGGACATGGAACAGACCAGGAGAAGGAAGGGGAGAAGGTCTTGTGCCACACTGGTCATATGTTTTTCATGTTCTAACCAGTTTTGGGTGTGGTTTTGATTCCTCATTGCTGTATATGTAGTTGACAATGCTAAGTACTCTTGAAATAGCTAGTCTTTCTAGATGTTCTGACGTTCCCAATATGTGTTAAAAGTAGAAGTAGTCAAAATATAATACATTTTGTAAATTTCTTTTTTGTTAAAATTCATATGAAGTTTTGCTGGGTGTGGTGTCACATGCCTGTAATCCAGGTGACTCATGTGACTGAGGCAGGCTTATTGCAAGTTAGAGGCCAGCCTCAGCAATTTAGCAAATCCCTAAGCAACTTAATAAAACCCTGTCTAAAAATAAATAAAAAGGGCTGGGGATGTGGCTCAATGGTTAAGTTCCCCAGGTTTTAATTCCTGGTACAAAAAAAAAAATCATACAAAATTTTAATATATGAAACCCCCTATTGAAGAGTATGCATTCAATTTGTGTGCTGGTTCTCCAGAGGAGAAGGAGATGCAAAGGGTGCCGTACCACTGTGCATATAATGAGGAGATGCAAGTTTAACCATTGTTCCATATGTCTACGCAATTTGCTTTACATTGTTATGGTGTATAGAGGCCAAATGAGTCCTAATCTGCATCTCGCCTTTCTAGGTGTTAAAGAGGTTGCCAGTGCATGACAAAAGTAGAGTTAGTAAACATAAATTTTGTATGGTTAATGATAAAATTCCTAGGAAAGATTGTCTTCTGAAAATTTGAGTACTATAGTCCACTAGATTGGTATAGGACTGGAATGCTCAATTTTTGAAGACATTTTCAAATTAGAACTATTGTTACATGTGTTCAGTTTCTTCATTTGTACATAGTGGACAAATTGAGTCCTTACTTGAAATATGTATAGTTTGTTTAGACGTGCTCCATGTATGTTAATGTAGAGGTAATAATAAAATATCACTTTGTAAATATCTTTTTACTAAATTTCATAGGAAATATTATTTCCATTATTTCCAGGGAATGGAATTGTTAAGGCACCTCTATGATCATTATGGTACTGTCTGTACTTGTTAGTGATGTGGAGGAGGTGGGAGGGAAGCAATTGCAAAAGGTAATATGTGAGTGTATTCATACTCAAATATTTTCAGACATCATTTTTCTGTAGGTTTTGTGCATTTTGTTTTGCTGCAGTACATAGTGCATATAATGGAGAAATTTGTTCCAATTTTGAAACATTTGGTCTCTAGATGTTAAAGAGGTTGCCAATATATGACCAAGTAGTTTGTGTAATTAGCACATTTTGTTCACTCTGTGTTGAAATTCATAGGAGAGCTTGCCTTCTGTAAATAACTTTTGGATATGAATTTATTTAACCATCTTTTAAGCATTACATATGCCTATATTTTTCCGCTGTGCTGAAGGTATAGAGAAAGAAATGGGAGGGAAAGGTTCAAGGCCAAACTTGTTCAATATTAGAAGATGCCTCAGATTATAACCATTGTTATATGTTCATTTTCATTTACCAGTCTTGGTTGCATAAGCAGATACATTCTTATATGAAATATGTAGTCCTTCTAGATATTTAGAAGTTCTTGATGTACTTAAAAGTAGAAATGATAGAATAAAACTTTTTGTAAATAGCTTTTCATGGGAAAACTGTGTGTGGAATCATTAAACCACCTTTGTGAACAAGTCTGACTTATTCATTGGGTTCAGAGAAGTGGGAAGCAAGAAGATGCAAAAGGTGTTAGAGTATGCTAGAAAATTTCAGCTTACCCATTGCCTTGTATGTTTGATGTATTTCATTTAAGTTTGCTATACTGTATATATATTGTGTAAATAATGAAGCCCTAATTTTATAATATCTAGATATTAAAGAGTTTGCTAATGTCAGACCAAAAAAAAAAAAAAAACCTTTAAATACAAATGCAATGAATTCAAGAGTTAAACTTTGTTTTGAATGTAGTTTATCTCCTCTGAAATTCATGCTGAAATTGCTTTGCCATTGTGGCAGTGTTGAGAAATGGACTCTTTAAGAGGTGATTAGTTTCCTTTCTCATGGGTTAATTCTCACTGTAGTGAGTGAGCTCTCTTTTTGGACTGAATTACTATAAGGCATAGTGGGTAATTATAAAGCAGGGCTTTCCCTCATGCTTTGTCTCTTTTTCACATCCCTAAGTTCCCTTTTCCTTTTTTTTTTTTTTTTTTTGCCATGAGTTGAATCAGCATGAAGCCCTTACCAGAAATGGAACAGATGCTGGCACCATGCTCTTGGACTTCTAAACTTCCACTATTATGAGCCAAAGTAAAATTCTATTCTTTATATATCACCCAGTGCCAAATGTTCTTTTATAGCAACACAAAATAAACTGAAAAAAGACAGAGGTGGGAAGAATGGATAAAAAGGCATGATCCAATGATATGCTGTCTGCAGAGTATCGTTTTAAGTACAAAGACACAAATAGGTTGAAAAAAAAAGAATAGAAAAGCAATATTCCATGTCAAGAATAACTAAAAGAGACCTTTACTAGCTATAATAATATAAAAATGACCTTTAAGTCAAAAACTGTTACATTAGAGAAAGAAATACATAATGTAATACATAAACATATTATAAAGGCTTATGCATCATGCAACACAAACCCCAAAATATGTAAAGCCAACCTTGGCAGAATAAAAAGAGAAATAGTTTTACAACAATAGATATTTTAATATCCCACTTTTGATATTATAAAGAACATAAGGAAGTAGAACTTGAACAACCCTGTATTTCAACTTGACCTGTTACAAAAACCACAGAAAAGCAGAATACGCATTCTCTTCACATGCACATAAAACGTTCTCCAGGGAGAACAAAAAAAAAAGTTCAAAAAATTTAAAAAGATTGAAATCAAATTATCTGATCAAAAGTAATGTATTTATAAATCAGTAATAAATATGTGGAACTTAGATATTAATGGAAATAAATACACATGTATCAAAACTAAGGAGGTGCAGTTAAAGAAGTGGTCATAGAGAAATGTATATCAGCAAATGACTACATTTTCTTAAGAAGTCTCAGAGTAGTAATCTAAACTTTATATTTTAAGGAACAAAATACAAACCAAATGCAAAGCTAGCAGTAGAAATAAAATAATAAAGATTAGAGCAAAGATAAAAATATTAGAATAGAAAAACACTAGAAAAATCAATAAAACCAAAAGTTGGTTCCTGGAAAAGAAAAAAAAAAATATTGACATATAATTACATAGACTAAGAAAGAAAGAAGAATCAAACTTGTAAAATTAGAAATGAAAATGAGACATGACCACTAACCTTAAAGGAATAAGAGAATATTATGAACAAGTGTATGCCTACAAATCAGTTAATGGCATTAAAATGGAAAAAGTTGTAGAAAGACATGAACTATTAATAATAAATGAAGAAAATCTGAACAGACTTATCATCACTACATGCCATGCATTAGCAGTCCAAAACTTCCCCCAAAAGGGAATTTCAGGACAAAATGTTTTTTCTGCTAAATTCTGTCAAATATTTAAAAAATTAATACTAATCCAACTCAATCTCTTCAAAAAATAAAAAGAGGAGGGCCACACTTTCTAATTCATTAGTGAAGACAGCCTTACCCTGATACCAAGGCCAGACAAAGATACCATAAGAAAATTAAAGATAAATATGCCTATTATGAAAATATTCTCAACAAACTAGCAAACTGAACCCAGCAACATTTATTTTAAATTTTTTATTTGTTCTAATTAGTTATACATGACAGTAGAATGTATTTATGCATTTTGATAAATCATACATAAATGGAGTGTAATTTCTCATTTTTCTGATTGTATATATTGTAGGATCACATCAGTCATTCAGTCATATATGTACATGAGGTAATGATGTCTGTTAAAAGTATTATATACCATAAGTGAGATGAATTTCTTCCTGAAGTTGATTCATCAGATGAAAATCAAATAATGTAATACACTACATTATTAGAACAAAATGGAAAATTCACATGATCATCTTAATTGTAGCAAAAAATAATTTAAAAAATCCACCATCTTTTAATGATAAAAAACATTCAGCAAATTAGGAATAGATCGAAAATTCCTCAATGTGATGAAGGGCATTTGTGGACAATCCAGTTTCCTTTCTAATATCAGAAACAAGACGAGTTGGCTACTTTTACCACTGCTGTTCAACATTGTACTGGAAGTACAAGTCAGGGCAACCATGTAAGGAAAACATCTAAAAAGTCACAAAAATAAAGGAAGAAACAAAACTATTTCTATCTGCAGTTGACATGATTCAATATAGAAAATATTAAATTATCCAAAGAAGCTGTTAGAATAAACAAATTCAGCAAAGTTCTAGGATACAAGATGAATATTTTAAGATCAGATATTTTTGTATAATAGCAATGAACTAAAAGAAAGTAAAAAAAACAATTCCATTAAACAATAGCATGTGAAAGAACAAAATACTTAGGCATACACAACAACATAGATGCATGATTTCTATATTGAACTACAAAATATTGTTGAACATAGCTTGGAGCAAAAAATACCTAAATAAGTGAAAATCTATCTCGTGTTCATTAATTGGACAACTTAATATTAAGATAGAATATTTCTCAAAGCACTCTACAGATCCAGTACAATCCTTATCCAAATCCCAAGGCCTTTTTGCAAAACTGTAAAATCAGATTCTTAAATTCATATGGAATTGCAAGATATTCAAAATAACCAAAACAATATGAATAAGATAAATAATATTAAAGAATTCACACTTCCTTATTTCAATACTTAACTTCAAAGTTATACTAATCAAAATTATGTAAATAAATATAAACATATAGACCAATGGAATAAAGAATCCAGAACAACACATAAACATCTATGTTCAGTTGATTTTTGACAATGGAACCAGGCCAGACAATGGGGATAATCAATCTCTTTAACAAATGGTGCTGGGACAAATTGATAACCAGATGCAAAACAATAATTTTGGACTCTTATCACAACCCATATACAAAAACTAACTCGAAAATTGGTAAATTACCTACATATAAGAGTTAAAGTTACACAAAATTAAGAGGAAAAAAATAGCCATAAGTCTTTATAACCTCAGAATTGGTAATGGATTTTTAGATTTGACATGAAAAGTAAAACCAGGAAAACAGAATCACTGAATTTAATAAAAATTACAAACTTTTGGGCAGACTGAAATAGATATTTCTCCAAAGAAATATAAATAGCTCATAATAAGTATAAATAGCTCATAATACAAGAAAATATATTCAATGTACTTAATCATTAAAGGAATGAAATTCAAAAGCACAATGAGATATCATTTCATGCCCACTAGGATGGATTTAAGAAAAATAAACAATAGGTACTGGGGGGGGAAATAGATATTTTCACAATGTTGATGAGAATATAAAATGGTACAGCAACCATAGAAACAATTTGGCAATTTCTTAAATAGATAAACATAGAATCACCATATGACCCAGCATTTGCACTCCTGACTAAATGTTCAGGAGACATTTAAACATATGTCTACATAAAGTTGTACATGAATATTTACATCAACATTACTAATAATAACTAAAAGTTGGAAACAACCCAAATACCCATCAATGATTGAATGCATAATCAAATTGTAGTACAGATATACAATATTAATATTTAGCCATTAAAAATAGGTAATGAGTCATGCTACAAATTGGATGACCCTCAAAAATATTATGCTAAGTGAAAGAAGCTAGACATGAAAATCCCCATATTGCATGATTCCTTTCCATGATACATTCAGAATAAAACAAATCCATAGAAAGAGAAAGCAAATTAGTGGATCACAAAGGGCCAGGGAAGGGAATAATGAGAATTGAATACTTAATGCGACTTTTTATGACAGGATGAAAATGTTGTGAAACTGAAGAAAATACTACTAAATTGTGCATTTTAAAATGGTTAATTGTATGCTATTTGAATTTTGCCTCAATAAAAACATGATAGCAAGAAGAGAAACAAACTAGTAGAAGTGTGACAAAAGGATAAAATAAAATTATTGTGAAAATAAATTAACTGCTCCAGTTAAGAAACACAAAATTACAGACTCTGTAAAAGTATTTCAGTTGCATTCTTTTTACAAAAGAACTATTAAAGCACAAAACTAAAAGTTAAAAATATGTAGAAGAAAATATATACCAAACCGGTATTAGCACAACATTGCTTGCACAATTATATCAGTTATATACAACAGATATTAAAAGAAAAAATATTATTGGAAAAAATAAAAACACTTCATTATGACCAAAGTTTCTCTTACCCAGTAGAAAAGAACAATTATAATTTGCTTTCATGAAAATATGGTCTCCAGGTCTACAGCAATATTGATAGCTCTAGAAAGTTCAATAAGTAAAGTCTTGTTAAAAATGGATGATTTTCCCTTCCCAGTCCACATATGTGGTGCTGAGGGCCTGAATGGGGCTAGAGCTCTCTCAAGGTGCTGTCTCCTCTGGGTGCCTCAGCCTCTTGCTGTTAAGGTAGATATTTTATTTCCTGATTCATGCAATCATTCCTCATGGCTTGTGACTAAGACTCTTAGTTTTATTTTAGTTATGTGATTTTATATTGATATTTGGAAGCATATTTTCTTTTTTTAATTGTCATTACCAAGCGGATGCATACAAGTCAGTTTACTACACACACATTTCTGTTGAGAGCAATGGGGTGGGTAGAGCACTCTGTCCTCACAAAGGACAAAAGGGAGGACCTGAAAGGGTAATGTTTGCATCTGGCGAGAATGTGTCATAGACTTTGTTTTGGCCAAACTCACTCCTTCTTAGGAAAACAAAAAGGTCAAAAAGTCATTTGTTCCATCATCCATGTAAAACCAGGAGAACAAAGCCAGTTCCCTGCCAAAGACAGGGCTCCTTGTGGTTTGGAATGTGCCTTAAACTTGAATGTCTGCAGCCAAAAACTGTTTTAAACTTAAAATCAACAAGCTCTGGACAAAAATTAGTGATTTTAATATCAATCTTCAGTAAATTATAAAAGAAGCAATTTAAAAAAAAGCATAGACAATTTGGAACAACAAATGTAAACACCCTCCCATTAAAAAACAACTTTATTGAGGTAGAAAATATAAGAAATGCTTTGAATCTAAAAAAATACAACTCTGAATAATATTGAATTAAAGAAAATATAAACTTGGAAATTAGCTGGCCAAGAATGTCCACAATCTGAAAATCATGCTATCAGGAAGGCCAGGTTGGAAAAGCTTTAAGCTTAGCAGGAGTTGGAAACATAGTTCAAGGGCAGAATATCTTCTTTCTTAGGGAAATCTCAGTTATGCTTTTTATATCTTTCAAATAATTGAACCAGGCCCAGCCAGATAATCATAGATAATCTCTGTTATTGACTTTAGATATTAATCATATCCACAAAAATACCTTACTAGCAACACCCAGATTAGTGTTTCAATAATTAGGGACTAAAACTTAACCTTATCGGCATATAAACTGATAACCACATTCTACCCTTTATGAACTTGTAAGTTAACATGCATTTCATTAAGTTATATTTAATCTCAAAATAAAGATAATTATAAAGTCATAATTCCAGGTAACATGATACAGTTATTCTGTGTACAACTAGAAATATGCCAATGCCTTCCCTAGAAAACAGTGCAAAGCTCTTGATTGATGTTCATTCTTCTCCATGATATTCTGCAACTTTTTTTTTTTTTTTATTTACTTATTTTTTTTTACGTTTACATAGGGTAATGATGTTTATTATATTTTTCCCCTCCCCCCCACCCCTCCCACCCCTCCCACCCCTCCCACCCCTCTTTTCCCTCTACACAGTCCTTCTTTCCTTCATTCTTACTGCTCTCCTTAGCCTAACTCTAAACCTAACCCTAAACCTAATGCTAGCCCCTCCCACCCCCCATTATATGTCCTCATCCGCTTATCAGCGAGATCATTTGTCCTTTAGTTTTTTGAGATTGGCTTATCTCACTTAGCATGATATTCTCCAATTTCGACCATTTGCCTACAAATGCCATAATTTTATCATTCTTCATTGCGGAGTAATATTCCATTGTATAAATATGCCACAGTTTCTTTATCCATTCATCAACTGAAGGGCATCTAGGTTGGTTCCACAATCTGGCTATGGTGAATTGAGCAGCAATGAACATTGATGTGGCTGTATCTCTGTAGTATGCTGATTTTAAGTCCTTTGGGTATAGGCCAAGGAGTGGGATAGCTGGGTCAAATGGTGTTTCCATTCCAAGCTTTCTGAGGAATCTCCACACTGCTTTCCAGAGTGGTTGCACTAATTTGCAACCCCACCAGCAATGTATGAGTGTTCCTTTTTCACCACATCCTCGCCAACACCGATTGTTGCTTGTATTCTTGATAATCGCCATTCTAATTGGGGTGAGATGAAATCTTAGGGTGGTTTTGATTTGCATTTCCCTTATTACTAGGGATGTTGAACATTTTTTCATATATCTGGTGATTACTTGTACATCTTCTTCTGTGAAGTGTCTGTTCATTTCCTTAGCCCATTTGTTGATTGGATTATTTGTATTCTTCGTGTAGAGTTTTTTGAGTTCTTTATAGATTCTGGAAATTAGCGCTCTATCTGAGGTATGGTTGGCAAAGATATTCTCCCACTCTGTAGGCTCTCTCTTCACATTTCTGATAGTTTCCTTTGCTGAGAGAAAGCTTTTTAGTTTGAATCTATCCCAGTTGTTTATTCTTGCTTTTATTTCTTGTGCTATGGGAGTCCTGTTAAGGAAATCTGATCCTGAGCCAACAAGTTGAAGATTTGGACCTACTTTTTCTTCTATAAGATGCAGGGTCTCTGGTCTGATTCCGAGGTCCTTGATCCATTTTGAGTTGAGTTTTGTGTAGGGTGAGAGATAGGGGTTTAGTTTCATTCTATTGCATATAGTTTTCCAGTTTTCCCAGCACCATTTGTTGAAGAGGCTATCTTTTCTCCATTGCATATTGTTGGAACCTTTGTCTAGTATGAGAAAATTGTATTTATTTGGGTTTGTGTCCATGTCCTCTATTCTGTACCATTGATCTACCTGTCTATTTTGGTACCAATACCATGCCGTTTTTGTTACTATTGCTTTGTAGTAGAGTTGAAGATCTGGTATTGCAATACCCCCTGCTTCGCTCTTGCTACTGAGGATTGCTTTAGCTATTCTAGGTTTTTTATTCTTCCAGATGAATTTCATAATTGCTTGCTCTATTTCTGCGAGGTACATCATTGGGATTTTAATTGGAATTGCATTGAATCTGTATAGAACTTTAGGTAGTATAGCCATTTTGACGATATTAATTCTGCCTATCCAGGAACATGGGAGATCTTTCCATCTTCTAAGGTTTTCTTGAATTTCTTTCTTTAGTGTTCTGTAGTTCTCATTGTAGAGGTCTTTCACCTCTTTTGTGAGATTGATTCCCAAGTATTTTATTTTTTTCGATGCTATTGTGAATGGAGTAGTTTTCCTAATTTCTCTTTCTGAAGATTCATCACTTATGTATAAAAATGCATTGGATTTATGAGCATTGATCTTGTAACCTGCTACTTTACTGAATTCACTTATGAGTTCTAAAAGTTTTCTGGTGGAATTTCCAGGTTCCTCTAAATATATAATCATGTCATCAGCGAACAGGGATAGTTTGAGTTCTTCTTTTCCTATTCGTATCCCTTTAATTTCTTTGGTTTGTCTGATTGCTCTGGCTAGAGTCTCAAGGACGATGTTGAATAGAAGCGGTGAAAGAGGGCATCCCTGCCTTGTTCCAGTTTTTAGGGGGAACGCTTTCAGTTTTTCACCATTTAGAATGATATTAGCCATGGGCTTAGCGTAGATGGCCTTTATAATGTTTAGGAATGTTCCCATTACCCCAATTTTTTCTAGTGTTTTGAGCATGAAGGGATGCTGTATTTTATCAAATGCTTTTTCTGCATCTATTGAAATAATCATGTGATTCTTAACTTTAAGTCTGTTGATATGGTGAATGACATTTATTGATTTCCGAATGTTGAACCAACCTTGCATCCCTGGGATAAAACCCACTTGATCGTGGTGCACTATCTTTTTAATATATATTTGTATGCGATTTGCTAAAATTTTGTTGAGAATTTTTGCATCGATGTTCATTAAGGATATTGGTCTGAAATTTTCTTTCCTTGATGTGTCTCTGTCTGGTTTAGGTATCAGGGTGATATTGGCTTCATAGAACGAGTTTGGTAGGGTTCCCTCCTCTTCTATTTCATGGAATAGTTTGAGGAGTATTGGAATGAGCTCTTCTTTAAAGGTTTTATAGAACTCGGCTGAGAACCCATCTGGTCCTGGACTTTTCTTTGTTGGTAGGCTTTTGATGACCTCTTCTATTTCATTGCTTGAAATTGGTTTATTTAAGTTGTGTATGTCCTCCTCGTTCAGTTTAGGTAGTTCATATGTCTCTAGAAATTTGTTGATGTCTTCAAGGTTTTCTGTTTTGTTGGAGTATAGATTTTCGAAATAGCTTCTAATTATGTTTTGTATTTCACTCGTGTCTGTTGTGATGTTTCCTTGTTCATTCCGAATTTTAGTAATTTGAGTTTTCTCCCTCTTTCTCTTTGTTAGTGTGGCTAAGGGTTTATCAATTTTATTTATTTTTTCAAAGAACCAACTATTTATTTTATTAATTTTTCCGATTGTTTCTTTTGTTTCGATTTCGTTGATTTCGGCTCTGATTTTAACTATTTCCTGTCTTCTACTACTTTTGGTATTGGTCTGCTCTTCTTTTTCTAGTGCTTTGAGCTGTAGTGTTAACTCGTTTATTTGTTGATTTCTACTTCTTTTTTTGAATGCACCCCATGAAATAAATCTTCCTCTAAGTACTGCTTTCATAGTGTCCCAGAGATTTTGATATGATGTGTCTTTGTTCTCGTTTACTTCTAAGAATTTTTTTATTTCCCTCCTGATGTCATCTGTTATCCATTCATCATATAATAGTGTATTATTTAGTCTCCAGGTATTGGAGAAGTTTCTGTTTTTTATTCTGTCATTTATTTCTAATTTCAATCCATTATGATCTGATAGAGTACAAGGTAGTATCTCTATCTTCTTGTATTTACTAACAGTAGCTTTGTGGCGTAAAATATGGTCTATTTTAGAGAAGGATCCATGTGCTGCTGAGAAGAAAGTGTATTCATTCTTTGTTGGATGGTATATTCTATATATGTCCGTTAAGTCTAAATTGCTGATTGTGTTGTTGAGATCTATAGTTTCTTTATTCAATTTTTGTTTGGACGATCTATCCAGTGGTGAGAGAGGTGTGTTAAAATCGCCTAGTATTATTGTGTTGTGGTCTATTTGATTTCTGGAATTGAGAAGGATTTGTTTGACGTACGTGGATGAGCCAATGTTCGGGGCATAGATATTTATGATTGTTATGTCTTGCTGATTTATGCTTCCCTTAAGCAGCATGTAATGTCCTTCTTTATCCCTTCTGACTAGTTTTGGTTTGAAGTCCACATTATCTGAGATGAGGATGGATACTCCAGCTTTTTTGCTGTGTCCGTGTGCATGGTATGTTTTTCCCCATCCTTTCACCTTTAGTCTATGGGTGTCTCTTTCTATGAGATGTGTCTCTTGCAGGCAGCATATTGTTGGATTTTTCTTTTTAATCCAATCTGCCAGTCTGTGTCTTTTGATTGATGAATTCAGGCCATTAACATTCAGGGTTATTATTGTGATATGATTTGTATTCCCAGTCAATTGACTCATATTTGTTTTTGACATGATTTGGTTTCTCCTTTATTTGGCTATTCCTTTAGGCTAGCGCCTCCTGTTGCTGATTTGCATCGTTGTTTTTCATCTCTTCCTCATGGAATATTTTGCTGAGAATGTTCTGTAATGCTGGCTTTCTTTTTGTAAATTCCTTTAGCTTTTGTTTATCATGGAAGGATCTTATTTCATCGTCAAATTTGAAGGTAAGTTTTGCTGGGTATAAGATTCTTGGTTGGCATCCATTTTCTTTCAGGGCTTGGTATATGTTGTTCCAGGCCCTTCTAGCTTTTAGGGTCTGGATTGAAAAATCTGCTGATATTCTTATTGGTTTCCCTCTGAATGTAATTTGATTCTTTTCTCTCGTGGCCTTTAAAATTCTGTCTTTATTTTCTATGTTAGGTATTTTCATAATAATGTGCCTTGGTGTGGGTCTGTTGTAATTTTGTATGTTTGGAGTTCTATAAGCCTCTTGTACTTGGTTTTCCATTTCGTTCTTCAGATTTGGGAAATTTTCTGTTATTATTTCATTGAATAGATTGTTCATTCCTTTGGTTTGTTTCTCTAAGCCTTCCTCAATCCCAATAATTCTCAAATTTGGCCTTTTCATGATATCCCATAGTTCTTGGAGATTCTGTTCATGATTTCTTACCATCTTCTCTGTTTGTTCCACTTTGTTTTCAAGGTTAAATATTTTGTCTTCAATGTCTGAGGTTCTGTCTTCCAGGTGTTCTATCCTATTGGTTATGCTTTCTATGGAGTTTTTAACTTGGTTTATTGTTTCCTTCATTTCAAGGATTTCAGTTTGGTTTTTTTTCAGTATCTCTAACTCTTTATTGAAATGATCTCTTGCTTCCCGTATTTGGTCTTTTAACTGTTGATTGGTGCGATCATTTAATGCCTGCATTTGCTCTTTCATCTCCTCCTTCAATGCCTGCATTTGCTCTTTCATCTCCTCATTAGCTTCCCTGATCGTTTTAATTACGTCCATTCTGAACTCCCTTTCTGACATTTCTTCTGCTCTGCTGTCATTGGGTTTTATTGATGTAGTATCTAGGTTTGTTTGGGACATTTTCTTCCCTTGTTTTCTCATAATGGTCAGTTGTCAGTGGGACCCTGAGATATTGCAGTTTTCCACTATTGGCTTATAGTGTCCCAGTAGATTTCCAGTGTATCACCTCCCAGCCTTCAGTAGCCTGATGTCTTGGAGGAATCTGATAAAGCGGCTCATTCGAAGAATACTGCCCCTAGCCCCCTACTGGTTCCACGTTTTGGAACTGGCTCTGTGCGGAAATGCTCTCACTGTGGGCCTGCACCGTGCAGCTGGCCGTGTGGGAAGAGCCCACTGCCGGAGTGTGGAAGACTACCTTGGGAAGACTCAAGCTGCCCTGCCTGGTTCTGCTAAGCCACCTCTATCTGGGCCTGCCACCCGGGCTGAGCTTTACCCAGTGGGCAGACTCACCCGTGGCTCCACTTCAGTCCGAGTCTCTCAATGCCTCCCCTTCTTAACTCCTGGGTTCTGGAGCGACCGGGGGTGCAGTCTCCCTCTAGGCCGCCATCTTGGATCGCCCCGTGAAGAGAGCCCGCAGCCGGAGTGGGCAGAGCCGCCTGAAGAGGTCTCCGGCTGCCCTGTCCTTATCCCTGAGGCTGACTGCAGATCGAGGCTCTCCGCTGGTTCTTTGCAGGAGTACACTGCACTGCAGGGGCTCCGGGACTCGGAGCGTGCTCTGTTCAGACAGGCTCTCACTAGCGGGCCAGTTCCGTTCCGAGAACCTGGAGAAGCTGGCTGTGTGGGCGGGGCCCACCGCCGGAGTGCGCAGGACTGCCTGTGGATGACTCTAGCTGCCCTGCCCGGCTCCGATAAGCCACCTCTATCTGGGCCTGCCACCCGGGCCGAGCTTTACCCAGTGGGCAGACTCACCCGTGGCTCCACTTCAGTCCGAGTCTCTCAATGCCTCCCCTTCTTAACTCCTGGGTTCTGGAGCGACCGGGGGTGCAGTCTCCCTCTAGGCCGCCATCTTGGATCGTCCCGTGAAGAGAGCCCGCAGCCGGAGTGGGCAGTGCCGCCTGAAGAGGTCTCCTGCTGCCCTGCCCTTATCCCTGAGGCTGACTGCAGATCGAGGCTCTCCGCTGGTTCTTTGCAGGAGTACACTGCACTGCCGATATTCTGCAACTTAATATTGTGACATAAAGCCACCTATTAATAATATACTTTATCTTAGATGATAAGGGGATAAAAGGGGGAAGAAAGCAAAAATACTTGAAATGCAAACATATTCATAACAAAATGAGGAATAAATACTCGTGACCACAATTCTCATTTCTGAAAATGGCTGTGTGGTTTTAACTGATATTTAAAGCTACTTTCTTCTACTACTCATTCCATATTCCTTTTATCCTTAGCACATTAGCAAGCCCTCAGTTGGTGCATGGTTCTTTGTTTGGTGAGGTAATTCAGATCCTTTTTCATGACACTTCTGAGCCATTAGCATTCCTTCATGAATTAAAATATCATAGTTTACATTGAAAAAAATTATAAGACATGATAGAGATACTCTAAGGAATCTCTTGCACTGTATTTTTAAATTTTTATTTATTTCTTTTTTGGTGCCAGGGATTGAACCTAGGGGTGCTTAACCACTGAACCATATCCTCGGCCCTTTTTCTTTTATATTTTATTTTGAGACAGGGCCTTGCTAACTTGCCAAGAGCCTCATTAAGTTACTGAGGCTGGCTTTGAACTTTCAATCCTCCTGCCTCAGCCCCCAGAGCCACTGCAATTACAGGCAGGATCCACTGCGCTCATTGGTCCTGTATTTTAGAACAATCTTCTGTTGTTTAGTAGCAGCCCTATTTCCTCTTGGTAAATAGGATCATTGTCCCAAGTGAAGTACATTAATTCTCTTCTTTGCCTATTGATGTTGAGGCTTCAAAAAACCAATGTGGTCAAGTAACAGTATTAACTTTGAGTTCAATGGATTCTGTGTTTCTACTGGTGGAAATATTCCTTTTTGGAAGTAAAACTTGTAGAATAGCAGAGCACAAGGTTGTGGGGCAACCAATGTGTTACTAGTGGATCTCTTAGAGCAACAGTGTGCAGAACCACTCCAATTTTTATACTTTCAATTCTGTATCCTGTTATGTTAGTATAGGAGAAATGGTACCACACTTCAGATGCTAAAGTATATGAAAAGTCCCAGAGAACGTTGTACACTCTTACATAGTATTGTCACCCACCTGCCACTGAATCTGAGTCTTTCACAGCTTTATGAAGCTGGCTACTGTTAGATGATGGGGAATATGGTGATATCAGTGAGTTCCATGAGCATGCATCCATTACCATACTTTATTTGCTGTCAAGTAATTTTGTTAATCAGAATTAATGCGGTGTGAAATACAACAAATTGGTAAGATGATAAGGCACTTGATAAATACATGGATGGTTGACTGAGCAGAAACATTCTTTGCAGAGAAAAGGAATCTATATCCAGAGTAAGTGTGTATTCCAGTGAGTACAAAGCACTGTCCTGCCATGATGGAAGAAGTTCAATGTTATTAATCTGCCACTGGTTTGTTGACTGATTACCAGCAGTAATGGTGTCACATTGAGTGTTCAGTATTTGTCTCTGCTGCTGGTTCACCGAGTGCTTAGTAATGGTGATAAACAGTACAGCCTTGTGAGTAGAATTACATGTTTTGATCACATGCATATCCTCCAAATCTGTCAACTTGGCTACTTTGTTCATAAGTCCAATAAGCAATGAAAGAAATGGCTAGGGGAAGAGGTTGATTAGTATTTACGGAATGAGTCATCTTATCCATTTGGTTAAAATACTCTTCTTTCAGTTGAGGAGTATACCTCAGTGGTAGAGTGAGTGCTTAGCCTGCACTAGACCCCTGGGTTCAATCCTTAGCACCAGACACAAAACAAAATGTAACAGTGGTTCACTTCATACTCTAAATATAGCCCTTGTGGCTCTTCCACTGAGCCTTATTTAAAATGAACGTGTTTTTCTTTTCCTCTTCTGACCCTCTTCCCTCCCTAACCTTTTTTCCATCCTAGGCTGAGTTGAGCACACACCCACCACTGGAACCAAGTAATTCAGAGTTCAGGGATGGCTCCAGAAGATTTAAGGAATGGCTGTCTCCCCAGTTAAAAAGTGAATCACACTCCCCACCCAGCCCCAAATACCTGGAATGAATCTCTTCTTTAAAAACCCTCTGTTTTCCCTGAAGGGTAGAATCACAACTTCTGGGACAGGAGTCCACTGTGCTTCATCTTTGCTAGCAAAGCAATAAGCCTTCCTTTTCCTTTTTCTCTAAACCATGTCTTCAATATTAAGTTGGCATCTGGGACAAGGGCCAAGTTTTGGTAACAAAAACATTCCTCTGCCAAGGCCACCATTTGATAAGCATTCACAATGCACACAAATATCTTCACATTATTTGCTGCTTCATAGATATCTATGCACACGTTTTATCCCAGGTCTCCTTGCCATAAATTTTCTAAGCCTTCTTTTTCCCAAGTCCCTAACCAGTCAAACAATTTGTCATGCCCCATAATTTGGTATTGACCCATACTTTTGGCCACTTCCCTTCGAAGTAACATGATCAATCAGGTTCACTTCTCAAATTTCTGCCTAGTGGCAGGGTTTTCTTTTACCATTGTCCTTCAGAGGTATCCTGGAAAGGGTCTCTAATGCATAAGCTGTGTACTTTCAAGTTCAGCCTGCATCTGTAAACTGCCATGAGTTTTTCCTCCTCAGTCACTGATTATGGGAACTATAAATGAGGCCATATGTGTGGGTTGGAACGCAGATCATGTAGTAGGAGTAGAGTTCAGCGACCCTTGGGCCACTTCCTCAAAGGGCTTCCTGTACTTTTAGGGCCTGCTCAAGACCTATCTCATATATACTAGTCCTATCTGATACTAGAGTGTTGTGCACGCTGAATTTATGTTTTTGGTGGATCACACCCTGTTCATGTTGGCCAGCTAAGACACATGATAACTTGCTAACACAGGGTTACCACATTCAATTTCTAAAAGGCACAATAACAAACCAAAATTTATTTCTCAAAGCAAGTTATCTTCAGGAGGTCGCAGAGCATTGCTACAAAATCCTAAAAGGAACCTATAGATGCCTATGGAAGACTCAAAACAGTATTTTTATCTGCCACGGCTACTGCAAGCACTATTAAATTGATAAAGCAGCTTGCACAGTAGCTTTTAAAGAGAAGACAACACCACATTGTTTTCGGGTCATCTCTAATGAACTTATTTTAATTTAATTAGCTCTAAATATCTTACCTCCAAATATACTCAAATTCTGAGGTACTGTGGGTTGGGACTTCAAAATATCAATTTTATGTGAACATGACTCGGCCTGTAACAGTGCTTTCATTGCACACCATTTTGATAGATGGTATTTTAGTTTTCATTAGTTTGAAATTTCTTTCTCTTGAGAATTCTTTTACCTGTGTTTTGTTTAATAGTATACTTAATCTCCAAGTATTTGGGAGTTTTTCAGCTATCTTTCTGTTATTGAATTTTATTTCCATTGTAATCTGAGTAGCACACTGCTAACATCATCCTCAATAGTGAGAAACTAAAAATCTTTCTTTAAGATGGGGAACAAGACAACTCTTACCACATTTATTCTACATAGTGTGGGAAGTCCTATTCAAAACAATTAGGCAAGAGAAAGAAATTAAAGGCATCCAAATTAAAAATGAAGAAATGAAATTTGTCTCTATATGTACATGACAATCTTTTTTTTAGCTTTAAATCAATATATTTTAAATACAGTGGATCATCAGAATGAGTAACATAATAAATAGGAAAAATTTATGACTAAAAGATAACAAACTTTTTTTTTTTACTCTCATCTGACTTTATTGTAGGTATACCATGTGGTTCTTTATATTTATTATTTCTTATATGTAGAAAACCTTAAAAGTGCCACCAAAAAACCAAACCAAAACAAATAAAAAACTATTAGAACAAAGCAATTCATTAAATTTTTAGGATACGAAATCAAGATGCCAAAATAAGTTGTATTTCTATGCATTAACAATGTACAATCTGAAAAGGAAGTTAGGAGAATAATTCTGTTTATATCCTATTGATAATAGCACCCAAACCAATAATACATCTAGGAATACTCTTAATAAGGTGAAAGGCTTGTATACTGAGAAATATAGAACATTAATGAAAGAAATTAAAGAATGAAGAAATAAATGAAAAGACATTCTGTGTTCATGAATTGAAAGACAACATTTAATTTAGTTTATTTACAGTATGTTTTTGTTGTTATTGGATATAAATAAATTATAATTGTGTATGTTTATAGGGTCCATAGTGTATATATATATATATATATATATATATATATATATATATGGTAGAATCATTGGTTCAAACAAATGAACATATTCATATCCTCAAGTGTTTATAATTTATTCTTCCCATCTTACAGAAATGTATCCTTTGACTAATATCTGCCCATTCTCCCCACTCTTAGCCTCTGGTAACCACTTCTACTCTCTTCTTCTATGGGATCAAATATTTTAGCTCCTAAAAGTGCATGAGAATGTTCAGTGTATGAATTTCTGGAACTGGTTTATTTTACTTATCGTAATGTCCTTCAGGTTCATGCATGTAGTTGCAAATGACATGATTTTCCTCTTAAAAAAAACTGAATAGTATTATGTCGTATAAATATATCCATTTATCTATTGATGAACACTTAGTTTAATTCCAGAACTTGGACATTGTAAACAATGTTCCAATAAACATGGGAGTACAGATATTTTTACATACTGATTTCAAATTCTTTGCATGTATACTCAGAAATAAGATCCTGGGATCATATTGTAGCTTCACTTTTTGTTTTTTGGTAATCTTTATTCTGATTTCTATAATGGCTATGTCAATTTATATCCCTACCACCAATGTATTAAGGTTCCTTCTTCTCTATATCCTCACCAATATTTATTTTCTTTTATCTTTTTGCTAATAGTCATTATGACATGGGTGATGTGATCTCACGTAGTTTTAATATTTGTTTCTCTCATAATTAGTGATGGTGAACACTTTTATGTATCTGCTGATCATTTGTATGTTTTTTTATTATTATTTTTATTTAGCTTTTGAGTTTTTAAAGACTGCATTTTGATACATTGTACACAAATGGGGTACATAATTTCATTTCTATGGTTGTACACAATGTAGATTCATACCATTCATGAAATCATACATGTACATAGGGTAATGATGTCTGTCTCATTCCACCATTTTTCATACCCCCCCTCATTTCCTTCTACATATTCTGAATTTCTTCCATTATTCTCTCATTCCCCACTCCCTACCCCCATTATATATTATTCTCCATTTATCAGGGAATACATTCAGCCTTTGGTTTTTTGGGCTTGGCTTATTTCACTTAGCATGATATTCTCCAGTTCCATCCATTTGCAAATGCCATAATATTATTCTTCTTTAAGGCTGAATAGTATTCCATTGTGTATATATACCACAGTTTCTTTATCCATTCATCTGTTGAAGGGCATCTAGGTTGGTTCCACAATCTAGCTATTGTGAACTGAGCTGCTATAAACATTGATGTGGCTGTGTTACTGTAGTTTGCTGATTTTAGGTCCTTTGGGTGTAAACTGAGGAGTGGGATAACTGGGTCAAAAGGTGGGTCCATTCCAAGTTTTCTTAGGATTCTCCATACTGCTCTCCAGAGTGGCTGCACCAATTTTCAACTCCACCAACAATGTAAAAGTGTGCCTTTTTCCCCACATCCACGCCAACATCTATTATTGTGTGTTCTAATTGGAACACAAACAATTAAAGCCATTCTAATTGGAGTTAGATGAAATCTTAGAGTTGTTTTAATTTGCATTTCTCTAATTACTAGAGATGTTGAACACTTTTTCATATACTTATTAATTGCCTGTGTGTCTTCTTCTATAAAGTGTCTGTCCAGTTCTTTGGCCCATTTATTGATTGGGTTCTTTGTATTTTTGGTGTAAAGTTTTGTAAGTTATTTATAAAGTTTGGAGATAAGTGCTCTATCTGAAGTATGTGTGGAAAAGATTTTCTATCATTCTGTAGGCTCTCTCTTCACATTCTTGAGTATCCTTTGCTGAGAAAAAGCTTTTTAGTTTGAGTTCATCCCATTTATTGATTCTTGCTTTGATTTCTTGTGCTTTGGGAGTCTTGTTAAGGAAGTCTGATCCTAAGCCAACATGATGGAGATTCGGGCCTACTTTGTTGTCTATTGTGTGCAGTGTCTCTGGTCTAATTCCTATGTCTTTGATCCATTTTGAGTTGAGTTTTGTGCAGGGTGAAAGATGGAGGTTTAATTTCATTTTACTGCATGTGGATTTCCAGTTTTGCCAGCATTATTTGTTGAACAGGCTATCTTTTCTCCATTGTATGTTTTTGGCTCCTTTGTTTAGTATGAGGTGACTGTATTTATGTGGTTTTGTCTCTGTATCTTCTATTTTGTACCATTGGTCTGCCTGTCTTTTTTGGTGCCAATACCATGCTGCTTTTGTTACTATTGCTCTGTAGTATGTCTGGTATTGTGATACCCCCTGTTTCACTTTTTCTACTGAGGATTGTTTTGGCTATTCGAGGTCTCTTGTTCTTCCAGATGAAGTTCATGATTGCTTTCTCTATGTCTATGAGGAATGTCATTGGGATTTTAATTGGAATTGCATTGAATCTGTATAATGCCTTTGGTAGAATGGTCATTTTGACAATGTTAATTCTGCCTATCCAAATACAGAAATGTCTATTCAGTTCCTTTTCTCATTTAAAAATTATAATCAATAATATATTAACCATGCAAATTAATGGGATTCACTGTGATATTTCCATACACGTACACAGTATGCATTGATCATGCCCAACTACCCCTCTCTTACCCTCAGCTCCCTTCACCTGGGCATCATTCCCAGTCCCTAGTAATTCCACTTTTACATTTCTACTTTCCAGTCTTCTTGTTTAAGTTTCCACATATGAGACAACTTGTGATATCTGTCTTTTTGTGTCTAACTTATTTTGCTGAACATTAGCTTCTGTTCCATTTCCTGCAAATGACATGATTTCATTTTTCTTATTACTGAATAATATTTGATTGTGTACATATAACTTATTTTCTTTATCCATTCATCTGCTGATGGGAGCCTGGGCTAATTTCATATCTTAGCTAAGGTGAATAGTGCCACACTAAATATAGGTATGCAGGTACTTCTTTTATTTGCTGACTTCATTTCCTTTGGGCATATACCCAAGAGGGGAACAGCAGAATTATATGGTAGTTCTATTTCTAGTTTTTAAAGGAACCTTCATACTATTTTCCATAGTGACTGGATTAATTTACATTCCCACCAATAGTGTATGAGAGTTCCCTTTTTCTCCATATCTGGTTATTTGTTTCCATGCTATTGATTTGTTGGAGTTCCTTATATATTTTGGATATTAACTTTGACTTAGTATTTTTTTGCTGTTGTGAAAGAATACCAGAGACTAGGTAATTTGTAAAGAACAGAAATATATATGGTTGTAGTTCTGGAGGCCAGAAATTCCAAAATGAAGGGCCCAGCATCTGGTAAGGGCCTACTTGATACATTCCATAGCAAAAGGCAGAAGGGCAAGAGAATGCAAGAGAGGGCCGAACTCGTCTTTTTCAAATGGCACTGATTTCACCTATGAAGACAGATAACCTCCAGCCCAATTACCCAATCTCCTCTTAAAGGTACCACTTTTTTTTTTTTTTTTTTGCACTGGGGATATTATCTGGGGTACTTTACCACTGAGCTACATCTCTAGCTTTTTTAGTTTTTATTTTGAGACAGGATCTTCATAAGTTGCTTAGGGCCTTGCTAAGTTGCTGAGACTGGCTTGGAATTTGCAATCTTCTTGCCTCAGCCTCCTGAGTCACTGGGATTACAGACATGGGCCACCATGCCCAAAGGTCTCACCTCTTAATGCTGTTACAAAGGCAGTTAAATTTGGACATGAGTTGTAGAGGGCACCATCATTTGAACCACAGCATTCTACTTCTGGTTCTCAAATACTCATGTCATTCTCTCATGAAAGATATATCCATTCCATCCTAAAAAGCCCCAAGTCTCAACTCATTATAGCATTAACTCAAAAGTCCAAAATTTGAAATTTCCTTCTAATCAAATTGAGTAAGTCTTGAGGCATTACTTATCCTGTCACAAATTTCTCTTTAGTTTTGAACCCGTGAAATCAAAATGAGTTACATGTTGGCAAAATACAGTGGTGGAACAGGCATAGAATAGACGTTCCCATTCTAAAGGGGAAGTAGGAAAGAAGAAAGCAGTAACAGTTTCCAAGCAAGTCTAAAATCCAATTGCAAGAATTGAAAACTATCTTCTTTGAGTCTGTGCTCTGCATCCAGATACACTGGGGTCAGGGTGGGGGTCCCAAGGCCTCAGACAGCTCTGCCCTATGCCTTTGTAGAGCTCAGCTCATAAAGCCCAGTTCTCTCAGGCTGGCTTCACACATGAGTAGCTCAACAATTCTGAAGTCTCAGGGATGACCTTAACTTCACAGATCCACTAGACCTAGTGGAAACAGTGTGACTCCAACTCCACAGTTACATGGGGCACTAACCTAGTGAGGGTTCCCTTCAGGAGTTCAACTCCATGACTATCATTGCCAAGGCCCCCAGGTGTCTATAACATCCTTTGAAATTTGAATGGCTAAAGCCATGACCACACAGCTCTAGGCTTCCTTGTCACTACAGAATTTGCTCCACCTGAGTGCTGTCAGAGTTTATGGCTTGCTCCTTCCAGAGTGAAACATTAAACTGCACCCAGCCCTACTTGAGCCATGGCTATGGCAGTCAAGGAGTGTTATGCCAGAATGCAAGGAAACTCAAAGTAGCACCAGGCAGCCACTCCTAAACTTCTCAAGTTTCCCTATACCTCTCTTTTGACATTTTCTTCCCCTAAGCCTTGGCACTCTGATTCTGTGATTGGTGGGGAAGCAACATTAATTTGCAAATTGCATTCAGAGTCATTTTCCCATTATCCTGATGACTAGCTGTTGGCTTAGTTCTATTTATGCCTAAATTCATATCAAATGAGAAGTTAGCCACACCCTTTTTTTGCTTCTCCTGAAAATGCTCCTTTATTCTCTACTACATTCTCACAGTGAAAATCCTTCAAATCCTTATGTTCTGGTTCCCTTTTTGTCATAAATTCTGTTTTGGAATAATTTATCTGTTTTTGCCCTTACTATACTCAGTTAACAGAAGCCAAGAATCACCCTGAATACCTCACTGCTTAGATATTTATTTCCATGACACCTTAGTTCATTGCTTTTTAATTTCATAAAGCCTCAGGCACGGACATGGACAGTCACATTTTTTTTTGCCACTTTATAGTAAGAATGACCTTTACTCATATTTCCAGTGTCTTGCTTCTCATTTCTAAGACTTAATTAGACATATCTTTACCATTCAGATTTCCTCCAACATTCTGATTATTCTGATTATAACTACTTAAGTAATCTTGAAGAATCTTCAGACTCCCCATCAGCTTTTTTTTTTTTTTTTTTTTTTTTTTTTTAGTCAGTATCACCCTGATTGCTCCATTTATGGCAATAAAGCTTTTTCCGGTTGTCAGATGGAACATGAGGCTCAGATGCAGGAAACAGATTCAGATGACGATACAAGGTGTAAGAAGATACAAGATTCAGTTGAGATAGTAGACATGCTTTATTCAGAGGAGAAAACAACCTTCAGCCTCCAGCTTCAGCTTCAGCCCCTATCCAGTTCCATTTTGTCCCCAAGTCCTTTCCATCGGACTTCTTTTTATATGCAGGCCAAACAAAGAAGGTACATTGCCAACAGGTTACATAAGTGGGCATGACACTGGTCTGGTGCAAATTGGGAACAGGTTCTTGTCCCCCAGTGTTGAAGATTAAACACCCTAGAGATACCAAGGCAAGTATAGAGAGCACGTTTTATTTAGGAAAGTGATGGAGACAGACTTCTCCAAAGAGAAGGGGACCTCAGAGCTGAAAGCCTATGCAAAGGGGTGCATCTTGCTTTTTTACAGACCCCAGAACCCTCCTCTTTTGTAGGGAACATTCCTCAAGCTTTTCTGACAGCAGTCACTGACACCATGGTCTAAGTAAGCCAAATAATCTGGACAGAGAAACTGAGGTAATGGTAAAGTCTCGCCATGGAATGAAGGTCTTAGCAGTTGCTGCAGCTGAGTTAGGAGGTGAGGGGAGGCCTCCTTCTGTCAAGCATCCCAGAAAACTGTAATGTGAGCTCGCCAGCACTGCCTTGCCTCATGCTGTGTGCAGGAGCTTGCCATTCCCCCAGTCCTTTGTCTCAGACCTGTTGCTGGGCAGAATTGCTTAGGCATGCTTGGTTTGTTTACACTACCTGGACCCTCGACATATAGTTCACCTATAGACTGACTCTGTTATACTTTAACAAGTGTGTTAACCTGATTGGATAATGTGCCTATATATGTCCTGTGCAACCCTAAATAAAATTAGATCCGTGCCTTCAGAGCTTGATCTCCAATGCCTGAGTAAGAGCGCTAGGTAAGTCTAAGTAGGGTAGGCATCGTTCATCCTCACACTCAGCAAATCCGTCTCTGAACATCTACACTGTTTAATTATTGTGTCCTCGTCCTTCACCATATATATGACCAAGGACAGGAGCATGGAGGTTGACTGTTAGCAACCCATTATTCTTTTTTTGATAACCAGTCCTCATCCTCCTCTCTACCCCCATTATTCATTACCTACACTAATTGCCTGCTCTTTGCCCCTACCTTGGTTTGCTGAGGAATGTGACATATCCTGCCCATTTGGTCCAGGAGGGGCTGCAGGCAAATTGTTTTTTTTTCAAAGAAAATATGTAGGGGTCAGCCCAGTGGGCCCGCTTTATAGAATTATTCTCTTAACCTCATGTTCCCGCCATCCTCATCTATATGTCCCCTAACAGGCACATGCTCACAAGCAAATGTTTATGACCTTGATTATACACTAATCATAACATAATCCACCTTCTAGATACAGTGGGTCATGGTTGGGTGATCTCATAGTCAATCTCAAGGCCTTGGTTACATACTAAAAATATAACGTAGTCCACCAGATGCCTTGGCTAGGGGGCCTAACTATAGCCATTTGGGGCCTGTCCATCACCAGCGTTCGCTTCAAAGCTGTCCCAGCCTCTACCCAGTTCCAAAGTTACTTCAGAATTCTCAGGTATTTATTAAATCAACACTTGGCTTCTTGCAAATCAACGTTTTGTCTAAGTTCATTTTGTGCAGCTGTAACAGGATATCTGAGACTAATTTATAATCAGCCAAACTTAGTTCGTCCATAGCTCTGGAGGCTAGAAAATCCAGGATCAAGGGACCAGCATCTGGCAAGGACTTTCTTAATGCATTGTCCTGTGGCAAAAGGGAGAAGGACAAAAGGGAGCAGGAAGGGGCCTCATAAGCCCTTTCATAATAATAGCAATACCATTCATGAGAGTGAGATGTAGAAAGCCTGACCACCTCTTAAAGGTCCCAACTCTTAATATTGTTATAATAGCAATTTAATTTCAACATGATTTGTGGAGGGGGCAAACATTCCAGCCAGAGAAAACCACTATCAGATATACATCTTTTTCCTGTTGCGTAGGCTGCCTCTTCACTTTTATTTCCTTTGCTGTGCTGAAGCTTGTTGGTTTGACATAATCCCATTTTTTCTATTTTTGCTTTTGTTATCTGAGCTTTTGGAGTCAAACCCAAGAAATCATTGCACTTATCAATGTTGTATATGTTTTCTCCCTTTGTTTTCTCTTAATAATTTTGCAGTTTGAGGTATTCTTTCAGTCTTTAATCCATTTTGAGTAAATTTTCATATATGGTGTGAGATGTGGGTCCAAATTCTTCTTCATGTTGATACCCAGTTTCCTCAACAACTTTATTTAAAATATTATCCTTTTGCCATGGTGAATTCTTTGTCAAAAATTAGTTGAACATAACTGTACGAGGTTTTGGGGGAGTCCTTATTCTGTTCCACTGATCAATGTGTATTTTACACTAGTACTATGTTGTTTTAATTACTATAGCTTTGTTATATACTTTGAAGTGGGGTAGTGTGATGCCTTCAGCTTATTTTGTTAAAGATTCCCTTGGCTATTCAGATTTTTGTGGTTACATATGAATTTTAGGATTTTTTTCTATTTCTGTGAAAAATGACTTAAAAGTTTTGATAAGAATTGCATTGAATCTGTATATAACTTTGTATAATATAGATTCATTTTAATAATATTATTCTTCCATACAATGAATATGCAATATCTTTGCATTTATTTGTTTTAAATTTTATTAATCAAATTCTTGCGATTTTCAATCTATAGATCTTTCACTTCTACAGCTTACCTTATTTCTAAATATTTTAGTTTTGATGTAGCTGTTGTAAAGGGAATCATTTCTTCATTTACTTTTCAGATAGTTCAGTGTTAGTGTATAAATGAGCTACTTATTTTTGTGTATTGATTATGTAATTTTCAAAACTTTACAATATTCATTAGCTTAGCATATTTTGGTCTTTTTTTAGATTTTATATATATATGCATTATATATGTGTATGTATGCATATATATATATATATATATATATATAGAGAGAGAGAGAGAGAGAGAGAAAGAATTTAAATTTTTTCTTTATGTTCAAACACGTTTTATTTATTTTTCTTGCCTTATTGCTCTGTTAAGGACTTCCAGTAGAGTATTTACTAGAAGAAGTGAGTGGGCATCCTTGACTTGTTTCTGATAATAGAAGAAAAGCTTTCATCTCTTAACTGTTGAATATAATGTTAGCTATTGGGTTCTCACTGTGTGGCTTTTACCACATTGAGGTTAATGACAAATCTGTTAAGAGATTTTATAAAACATGAAAAGATTTTTTTTAGGCCATTCATTTATTTCTCAAGTGCTCCCTCTGGCAGTGAAGCCTGACCAACATCTCCTGACCATTTGAACATACAGGTATGGTTTATCAACATCATAGTGTATTAATAAAAATATGAGTTTAAATGCCACTCCCCAAACCATAGCAACAGCAACTTACATGCTTTTATTTATTTATTTTTTGCCTCTAAGAAGATGGTTGGGTTTTCTTCTTCATTTCCTTCAATTAATGTATTATTCACATTTATAGGTTTGCTTGTGATTAACCATCATTTCATTTCAGGGATAAATCCCCACTTGATCATGGTAAGTGATTATTTTAATATACCATTAAATTAATTTTACAAGTATTTTACTGAGAACTTTTATATTTAGGTTAATCAGAGATATCATCCAATAAATTTCTTTTCTTGTCTGGCTTTAGTATCAGGGTGATGCTAGCCTGGTTGGAAGTATACATTCCTTTCAATTTTTGGAAGCTTTTTGAAGGAATGGTTTTTGTTTTATTTAATATTTGGTGTAATTGAGCAGTGAAGCCATTAGATCCTGGGTTTTTTCTTAATGGGAGACATTTAATTAGTTATTCAATCTTTTTATGCATTATTAGTCTGTTCAGATTTTATATTTCTTCATTATTTGATATTGATAAATTATATGTGTTTATTAATTTATCCATTTCTTCTAGACAATCCAATTTTTGTTTTATAATTATTCGTAGAGATTTCTTATGATTTTTTGTATTTCACTTTTTAATGGAAGACTTAATGTTTTTAAAATGTCAATACAACCAAAATCAATCAAGAGATTCAATACAAACTCTCTCAAAACCCCTTAGTAAATTTTATACAAATAAAAGAAACAATTCTAAAATTCACATGGAGCCACAAAATATCCTGAATAGCCCAATTAATTTTGAGAAGAAGAAAAAAGCTTTGGGTATCACACTTCTTGAATTCAAATGTGACCTAAAGCTACATTAATTAAGCATGGCATTAGCATAAAGACACATATAGACTAATGGAACAAAATTTGGACCCCAGAAATTAAACCACAAATATAAAGTCAACCAGTCTTTTGCAAGGGTTCCATAAATACATAATGAGGAAAGAATACTAACTTCAAGAAATGGTGATGGGAAAATTATATATCCACACACAAAAATGACATCAAATCCTTTTCTTACACCATACACAAAAATAACACACCAGGCACAGTGATACATGCCTATAATCCCAGTAGCTCATGGGACTGAAAAGCAGGATCATTGCAAATTTGAGGCCAGCTGCAGCAACTTAGTGAGACCCAATTTCAAAATAAAAAATAAAAAAGGTCTGGAGATGAATTTCAGTGAATAAAAGATTTAAATATAAAACCTGAAATGATAAAACTTCTAGAAGAAAACACAGAGGAAAACTTCATGACATTTATTTTGGTATGATTTATTGGATATGACACCAAAAGCACAAATACACCATTGGTAGTACATGACACTAAAAAGCTTCCACAAGGCAAAGAAAACAATTGGATGAAAAGGTAATTGATGGTGAAGCACAATATTTGCAAAATATATATATATGACATTGGGTTTATTTCTAAAATGTATGGAACTTGTACCAATCAATAGTAAAAAATTAAACAAGCAGTAAACTGATTAAAAATAGTCACAGGACTTGAATAGACATTTGTTCAAAAACGACAAAAAATAACCACTGTGTACATGAAAAATTGTTCAACACCCCTAATCATCAAGAAAGTGCATTTCACCCTAAATATTATTGTATGGCTCTTTACAAAAATTTGGCAAATTCCTGGTTGAGGTAGGAGGATTGCAAGTTCAAGATCGGCCTCAGAAATTTATTGAGACCCTAAGTAACTTAGTGAGACCCTGTCTCAAAATGAAATATAAAAAGACTGGGGATGTGATTCAGTGTTTAAACTGAACCCTTGGGTTCAATCCCTGTTACAAAAAAAAAAAAAAATCCCAGTTATATGAGTCTTCCAAAATACTCAAGTTCATAGAAACCGAAGAGAAGAGTAGAATGTGGGTGACCAGGAGCTATGGGAAAGGGGAAAAGGAATGATGCACATTTTCATAACGTTTCACATTAGGTCATAGTTTAATGAAATAGGGAACAGAAAAATCAGTTGTATCAAAAGTGTTTTTCAGTGAAAATTAAATAAAAAAAAACCTGATAAATTTTTAGGTAAATTGGCCAAGTGAAAAAAGAGAATACTCAAATTACTAAAATAAGAATTGCAAGACATTATCATAGACCTCAAAGAAAGGAAAGGAAGTGGCATATGCCTGTAATCCCAGTGACTCACGAGGCTGAGGCAGGAAGATTACAAGTTCCAGGCCAACCTCAGAAATTTAGCAAGACCCTGTCTCAAACTAAAAAATAGAAAAAAAAAAAAAAAAAAAGGCTGGGGATGGAGCTCAGTGGTGAAGCATTTGCCCAGCATGTGTGAGGCAATGGGTTCAACTCCCAGTACCACAAAAAAAAAAAAAAAAAAAAAAGAAAGGAATATTTTAAGGATCTACTATAATTAATTTTATCCCTGGATACTGGTTAAATTAGATGCATTAGACAAATTTCCACAAAAAACACGTTGCTGAAAATGAGGGAAAAAAATTGGAACACGTACCTGATGTATAAGTAAAGACACTAAATTATTAATCCAAAAAATACATTCTAGAAAACCAAGGAAACAAAAAGCTCAGAATAGTGAATTCTAAAACAACAGAAAACATGCAAAAGTATGAATACCAATCATATCACCACAAAATAGGAAGAAACATTCCTCAATGCATTTATGAGGCCAGTATTAAACTGAAACAAAAATCAGACAAAGCCTCAGAAGAAAACTACAAATTATTATTCTTTATGAACCTGGATAAAATATTTGTAATGAAATGCAAGCAAATATATAAAACTAGCAACATAAAAAAAGATGATCTGTGAAAATGGATTATTCCTAGGAGTGCAAGATTGCCTCAAAACATGAAAACTGATTAAAGTAATATAACATTGGTAGAATAAAAGGAAAACCTCACCTGATCATCTCAATACAGGCAAAAAAAATTTAACAAAATTCAACACTCAATGATATTAACACTTAAGACACTAAGAATAGATGGAAACTGCCTCAACTTGATAAAGGACATCTATGAAAACCCCACAATGAACATTATACTTAATGGTGAAAGACCGAAAGTTTCTCTCTTAAGAATAATAAAATGATACCCACTCTCATCGTTTCTGTTCTATATTGTATTGGAAATTCTAGTAAGGAAATTTGAGAAAAAAAAATAGTTATCCAGATCACAAAGGGAGAGACAACTATCTCTATTTGCAGACACCAAGATCTTTTATATAGAATAGCCTAAGCAATACAAAAAATAATTACAATAGAGATAATAATGGGTTTAGCAAGGTTTTATAATATAAAATCAAGATAAAATAATTATTATCTGTACACTAGTAGTAAACAATACAGGATTAAAATAAGTAATTCAATGTATAATGGAATAAAAAATAATAAAATGCTTTCAAATTTTATGAAAAGTACAAGAGTTGTATACTGAAAGCTACAAAAGTCATAACAATATAAATAAATTGAAGGATAACCCATTTGTTATTAAAAAGCAACACTCCTCAAGTGTGTGATCCATTTCAAAATTCTAGCTGAGTTTTGCATAAATTACCAAGCTGATCTTAAAATTAATATGAAAAAGCACAGAGTATCTATAACTATTGAAAAAGGAGGGGGCTAGGGATATAGCTCAGTTGGTAGAGTGCTTGCCTCACAAGCACAAGGCCCTGGGTTCCAATCCCCAGCACCACAAAAAAAAAAAAAAAAAAAAACTATTGAAAAAGGAGAATGTTAAAAGATTCTCACATCCCCATTTAAAAATTTACCACAAAGTGACAACAATCAAGAATATGTGGCACTGGCATATGCATAGATAAATAGGTCCAGGGTACAGAATCAGGAATCAAGTATTAATCTACATATCTATAGAGAATTGGGTTTTGACAAATTTTTCTAGATTTAATAGGTAAACAGGGACTAACCAATGATGCTTGAATGATTGAATATACACATGTGATACGATGAATATGGATCTCTAGCTTACCTCTTTTACAAAAAAAGAAATCAACTCAACTCGCAATGTCTCAAAGACCTGAATTTATGAGCTAAAAATCAAAAAGGAAATATAGAGGTACATCTTTATAGACAGGTATGAAGCAACAGATTTTTTAGATATGACACCTAAGGCACATTCTTACTTTTTTTTTTTTTTTTTTTTTTGCAGTGCTGGGGATTGAACCCAGGGTCTTGTGCATGCAAGGCAAGCACTCTACCAACTGAGCTATATCCCCAGCCCCTAAGGCACATTCTTCAAAGGAAAATAGAAGCATTAGACTTCAACAAAATTTGAAAAATCTTTTATGCTTCAAAGGTCATTGTATTAGTCAGGGTTACCTTGAGAAACAAAAACCAATATAATACTGTTTATTATTTATTTTCAAGAACTAGCTCTATTATTATGGAGGCTAGCAATTCCCAAGTTCTGCAGGGTGAGCTGGTGAGCTGGAGACCTAGGATAGGTTACAGTGTAGTTCCATTATAAAGATTGACAAGCTCAAGACCCATGAAGAACTTATCAGATCAGATTCAAAAACAAGAAAAAATTGTTGTACCAGTTCTAAGATCATCCATTATTAAGGATTGTCCCTTACTTGGGGGAGGGACTAGACTTTGTTTTATTCAAGCCTTCAACTGCTTGGATGAAGTCCATCCACATTAGGGAAGATGATCTGCTTTACTCAGTATACCAATTTAAGTGTTACTCTTATGCAAAAAGATTCTGAGAAACATTCAGAATAATGCTTGAATAAATATTCAGGCATCCTGTGGCTCAGTCAAGTTAACACATAAAATTAGTCATTACAGATACTATGAAGGAGGTGATAAAGCAATGGACAAAATGAAAGAAAATATTTTCAGTCTTCTATCCAATAAGAACTAATATCCCTACTATACAAGGAATTCTTACAACTCAATAATAAAGCATATTAAACATGAATAATTAACTAAGTTAAAAAAAGAAATAAACATGAGCAATTGTTAATATACTTTTATTTGAAAATGATATGCATATGTCAATAAGAAGCTGAAAAGATACTTAACATCATTAGTCATTAAGGAAATGCAAATAATAAAAGAATGAGATAGCACTTAACATCTACTGGTTGGCTTTAATAAAAAAGATGAACAATAACATGTTACTAAGGATCAAGGGAAATTGGAACTGTTACACTGTCTTTGTCACTATTCTTCTCTTTCTTATTGTAGACTTGTATTCCATTATAGAGATGCACCACATTTTGTTTAACCATTCACAAGTCAAAGGACATTTTGACTGATTGTGATTTCCTTTTGTGATGCTAGAGATTGAACCTAGCACCTAGTTTCCACTATGCCTCTAAGCTATACTTCCAACCCCACATTTGTAATTATTTAGCTATTATGAATATTTGATATGATAAAACAGAGACTATTCTATCACTCTCTGCTGTACTCTTGGCTTCTGATCTTCCTTTTAGGCGTACCTGAGAATCTCTGTATCGTAAAGTGACCTCAGATATACTCCATTGTTATTTTATCCAATTCTTATTATCCAACTGTTGGGGGATATTTTCTTTTATGGTTTGATTAACCATCAGTGTTAGGTTAGCATTGTATACCTGTTGTTGCAAGGCTTCATTCTTTAAAAAATCCTCCTGAATCTCCACCTGTAGTACTGAGCATAGCATATTCTTTTAAAATGTAAGGATTTTGTTTTTAATTAGTCAGTTATGGTAAGGTCAACAGATTATCATACACTTGCCATTGAAAAGATAGCTTGTTGTACACCCAGATTCCAAGAAAATGAGCCATAACATACATGGGGGAGCAACACAGAAAAGCACCAGTATTAGTCAGAAGGCAGAAGGAGAGATAGGAACTGCAGGCAAAAACCTTTATTATGGTTTTTACGTGGAGGAATGGCCAAGGCAGAGAAAGCAGGTGTATTAGTTTGTTTGTTCTTATAACAGAATAGGTGAGGCAGGGTAATCTCTGAAGAATAGAAATTGAAAGCATAGAAGCAGCTTCTCAGCTTCTGGTGAGGGTCTCATGCTGCATCATAACATGGTGGAAAAGCAGAAGGTCAAGTGGACACATGTGAAAGGGAAAAACAAAAGGTAGTGGCCTTGCTTTATAACAACCTGTGCTTACAGAAAATAATCCAGTCTAAGGAGAGTGAGAATTTAGTCACTCCCATGAGAATTAACCCAATGCTATGAGAGTGGCATTAATCCCTTAATGAGGGCAGAGTCCTCAAGACTCAAGCACCTCTTAAAGGTCAGGTCACTTCTCAACACCATTACATTGGGAATCAAATTTCAACATGAGTTTTCTCTTTTTATTTTTTGGTGGTGCTAGGGATTGAACCTGGGTCTTGAACATGTGAGGCAAGCACTCTACCAACTGAGCCATATCCCCAGCCATCAACATGAGTTTTTGAGGGCTGAAACCATATTCAAACATAGTAGCAAGTTTAGAATTGGCTAGTTTGAATTTTCATGGAGATCTAAGGTATAGGGGTTGACTGCCCTTGATCTGGTCATTGACCCTGAGGTAATTAAAGCAAAGAAATGGTGATCTGAAATGCGAAAGTCCTATAAAAACAGCAGTTAGGAGTATGAGCTCTGATTTGGTTTATTTGCATTAAAGTGTACACTCACAGGCCAGTCCTTTGCTATCTCAAGGAATCAGCTAACCCTGAGGAAGGCAGTCTCTCCCTAGTCAGCAAGTTCCCAGAAGTATCATAATACATAAAAAGATTAAATGGTTAATCACATGGTTGTCTACTAGAGTCGTGATTTCTGTGTGTCAAAGGGGTTGTTCTTTTCTTTGTTCTAATCCTCCTTATTTCTCCCAGCTGCAATGGTTTCCCACCAGTGCCCTAATGTGATAGTTTTTATTACTCTTCTCTTTAAAAATTAATACTTTTTCTTTTCCACAATGGAAATAGGGGATACAGGATCTGGGCATAAGTTCAGTAGGGAATATTCTTCCCCTTCCCCATATAGAACTACAAGGAAGAGTTATACAAGTTATTCCCTCTTTCCTATTAATGACTAGTAGGATGTTTGGGGGTAAAATCTGAGAGGGGGTCAAACTGCAGCTTTTTCTGAAGTCCCCTTGGGTCTTATACACCCTGAAGAGCATATAGATGGTTTTCAGCAAATCGTTTAATATGTTTATCTAAATCCTCCTGGCTTATGTGGTACATGTCAGTGTCTGCCTCAGATAATGAATGTTCAGTTCCTCTTTCTCCCCAGAAGGAACTCACAGACATTAGTTTAGTTGTTTCTTTTGCAACCTCAGTTCTCTCTAAAGCCTTCAAGAGAAATCATAAATTTGCAATCTGTCCATATTTCTCTCATTGATCTCTCTACATCTGTAAATTCAAGGAACAAGTATTTTAGAAAGATTTAAATCACAATTTCTTTTATGTTCAGTGGTATTCAGTTTATCTATTATTTCATGAGTTCCCTGGTTATTTTTTGCCTTTCAAATAATTTGCCTATTTAGTTCAAATTTACAGTTTTGGCTAACATTTGTTCATCATATTATCATACACATACATATTATTTCCCATGTTGAAGACTGCATATTCAATATGAACTCCATCACTGAGCTATACCATCAGTCCAATATTATATTTTTCATAATCTTAGACTCTATAGCAGCATTAACTTCCTCAGTCTCTAATATTGGTAAATTATGTCATCATTTTTTTCCTCCCTGATTGGTCTTGCTGTAGGTTAATCACATTTATTGATCTTCTTAAAAATATATTTTATTTCATTTATTTTCTATATAATTTTTGTTTTCTATTTTATTGATTTCCATGATGATCCATATGTATTGATTTCCACAACAAACTATATTTCTTTCATTTACTTTGTGTTTAATTTGTTCTTTTATTTTTAATTTAAGGTCAAAGCTCCACATATTTTTAATTTTTAATCTTTCAGATGAGTGGAGTAAATCTTTAAAACCCTATCAATTGACAAATGCTACCACTGTAAATACATCACCAACTTGCTCAGGTTTTTCATTTTTTAACACAGTATTTTTATTTTATTTATTTTATTTTTTATGTGGTGTTGAGAATGGAACCCAGTGCCTCATACATGCTAGGCAAGCACTCTACCACTGAGCTATATAACCCCAGTCCAGGTTTTTCATTTTATGTCATAGAAGTTCTCAAAATGCTGTCTGAATTTTTCTGGCAACTTTCCTGTTTGCAGTGTAGTTCAGAGCCAATTATATCATTGTGATAATTCAACCTTACTAGTTAGCTTTATTTTTGCTTCAGTATTTATATGGGATTCATTTTATTCTTTATTTTTTCATTTTATTCCTGACATTTGAGAGATACAGCCTTTTGGCATGACTATATGACTATGTTCTACTTAAGAAAAAAAATGGCATTTTTACAAGAATCATTTAGAAAATGTTATTCTCCATGAATACAGAAAGTTATATCAATATGTTATTTATTATAGAAATGTTTTTACCTTGGACTTTTGCAAAAAGAATGTGTCTCATAAAAGACTGTTTGAATAAATTTGTATTTGATTTCCAAAGACCAAATGTTGTCATTTTTGTTTAGTGTGCAAATTTCACCAACCCTCTATTTAGATTATGTCTCCATTCCCTTCATTTCCACAGCCATATTGCTAGGCACTCACATTATGCATCTTGCTATTTTAGTTTGGCACTTTACTTCAGTCAAGGAAAACTATTTGCTATATTTTAAATACAACTGTGAACTGAACCTATTTCAAGGAGGATGTGCAATCCTATTTGCAAAATTTGATTGGCATCCTGCATAACTGTTTTCACTGTTATCATTTTTGGAATGCCTTTCATTATCAAACCTATTCTGTCTAGTGTCAAACACTAATTTATGTATATTCCAGGGAACAGCTAGTTTTATTTCAGAACTAATTTTGATGCTCTTTGTCAATCACATGCCTCACCATTTTGTCATATCTGACAGCTCAAAGGAGTGAAACAGAATGCTTATATTTTCCTCCTTAACTGCTGAATTTGGTAGGAAGAATTTTCTCTAGAAACTTGGGTTTTCATTTGAATTCAGTAGTTTGGTTTGTTTCAACCTTCTAACAATTGCATATTTTGCCTGTATGCCCAATTTTTTTCTTACATTGCACCATGTATCCATGAAAGCATTTGTTTTCTTTCTTTTTTACTTTTTTCAGCAGTGCTTAATGTGATCCCTCCTGAAGAATACAATAGCATAGTCCGAGTTAGGAATTTCCACTAATGATATGAAAGACTTCTTAATTCATTTAAATTAGATAAATATACAATACTGAATTTTAAACTAGATATACTTGACAGAAAAATAAGTCCCTTTCTAAAAGGAGTTAGAATGATCCTGAATGCATGAAAAACTTCCTTCTCTGCTATTTTATACTTCCTGGTTAAGTATTATCATTGCTATGTAAGGAATTGTCACTCCAGCTATCATGCATATAAAAAGGAAAATCATCACTTCATATCAATTAAATCAAAACCACTGAAAGTTATGGAACTATATATTACGAAGATGACAAGCATCATGATTTTAAAATTTTTCTTATGAAATGTACTACTTTCAGAGTTTGTATATCTAGCTTCAGCTTTTACAAACATTTTATAAACATTCTTTTGCAGGTAAAATTCTTGATCCACTCGTGTTTAAATGCTTAAGTCCATTTATAGACTTCATTCTGTTGTGCTTTGAGGAAGAATAATTATCCAACTAAATTATAAGAGTTATGCTGTATCAATTGTGTATTTTATTATATATATTATTATATATTATATATATTATATATTATTATATATAGTTTGGCAGGGAGAAAGAAAATATCAAAATATGAGAAAAATATCTGAAATTAAAAATCAGGGTAATATCTGGGGTGTTATGTGACAGAAAATGCCTTGAAATTGGTAAAACTCAAAAAAAGTGAAACATAAACAAAGACATTGTATAGAAAACACATGTTAGTTTTAAAATTTAGGCTTGTATTAGCTTTCCTGTGCCATGACATCACTTCTTAAGGCATAGGACAACATTACTCCAAAGTACCAGACAAGAACAACGTAGAGGAGAAAATATTTATTTTGGCTCATGGTTTTAGAGGTCTCAGTTCTTGTTAGTTGACTCTTGCAGAAACATCATGGTGGAAGGGCATAACAGAGGAAAACTTCTCAACTCATGGCAGCAGAGAAATAGAGACAGAGAAGGGCCAGGGAAAAGCTAAGCCCTTCCACAGCACAGCTCTAGTAACTTACCTCCTCCAACTAGATCTCACCTCCCAGGAGTCCTTTCAGCCATCAGTGGATTATTTGAATTCATTGATGAGGTCAGTGCCCTTATGTTCCAGTCACCACTTAAAAGCCCCACTTCTGAATCTTTCTGCATTGGGATCCAGGCTTGTGGGGAGTCAAGAGCTTGTGGGGGAATATCCTAGATCAAGACCATAACAGATTCTGATTGATATTGGATATAGAATCACTTCCTAAGGCAAAGGACAACATTACCCTATATTTATTTAAGAATTACTTAAAATAGATATTAACCATTTTAAAATTTCTAGGTTTTTTTAAAAAAATCGGATGATCGAGAGTTCCAAATTTTCTGTCACATATACAGATTTAAAAACGTGTGTGTGTGTGTGTGTGTGTGTGTGTGTGTGTGTGTGTATTCCATAGCATATATGGGACATGTTTGTACGTATGTCACACATACAAACTCACAAACATATGTGCATATATATATACACATATGTGTATATATGTATATATGCATACATATACATAATCTATAATATATTGCATACTTTTATGTATGTATGTGTGACATAAAAAATTTGAAACTCTTAAATAATCTTCCAATTATTCTAAAATCTGGAAATCAGAAAATAGTTAATATTATGCAATACTTCACACTGTTGTAATCTTGAAGTTTCCAAAGGAATTTTATCATATGTATAAAAAATCTGATATGTACATATAGATGTACTCATATATACATGTATGTATATACTTAATGCTTGTGTGTACTTATTAATATTTAATAAAGAGGGCAATATTCCCTGTAATTTAAAAATCTGGTCCTCATTGGTGAGAACTTGAGGACATTTTAATTTATAGTGTTTAGTATATATTTGGTAGAGGGGACATATGTGAGAACCATGGAGATGTGTATCTCCTGCAACACACAGATGGTTCTGTATACTGCTTCCACCTTTCATGTCCTTTGTTTCAGAAGAGAATAATTGCAATTTTTTTTTTATTGTCAAGCCTTATCTTTATACATTTCCTTCTTTATATCACTCACAGATGTAGCCACTGTAGTTTAACATGATTCTCAAAGTTGTGTATTTCAGAATGAATAGAATATAAGGTGATAGAGTAGTTATATTGAAGTGAATGAAATGTGTGTTCACTTTGGAAGTAAATATAGAACAATAAGTGTGTGTTGTAAATTACACTAACAATATCAATTTTGGTTTATAAATCCTACAAAACAGGGCATTGGATGGAAGAGCAGAGGATAAGAGAATAATGTCTGAAATATTTTAATGCTTAAATATTCTCTCAAAGTGACAGGGGAACAGGAGCACTGTTCAATTATCTTGCAGTTGCATTTCATCTCACTTTTATTTCCCAGCTGGTCACAGAGGTGAATTGATATCAAATGCATAGAATTGAATGGGCAATTGGTGACAAAAGATCAGAAAACATTGAACTGCCAAATATTCTAGTTCAATATTAGATTTGGAATTGAGACAAGGAAGTTGAAAAGCCTACATTTTTTAAATGCTTGAGTTTTCCAAAAGTAACCATACTGCCAGGGAGAAATAGGAGGTTAATTATAGCATAACATAAATTGTGCTGGAAATGCAATATGGCATACAGAAAGACAGTTTGAATGATATGATACAGAAAACCTAGTATTTTGGTAAATAATACTGCTTTTCTTACAGACAATTAAATTGTGAAAATTCATAAATGGACAAAAGCAATGCTCATTACAAATGTAATTGAACAAAATGAGAGTATATGTGTATATGTACATATGCATATATATATATATACATTTTAAAGAAAGATACTAAATGTTAGTGCTCAGTCTTTTCTAACTTGTACTTTTGAGGTAATTCTAGATTTATAAGCAACATGTGTTGCAGTGGTAAATAATGATAACATCTTCTAACTACAGTACACTATCACAACCAGGAAATTGACAGTGATGTAATTAATCAGTCATATTTAGTTTTCACCAATTTCATATGCATTAATTTGTTTGCATGCATATAGTTCTATGACATTTTATAATATATGCAGTTTTGGATAATCATCAATGTACATATATATAAAACAGTTTTATTATGACTATTGTGAACCACTTTCCTACTACTTATCCTTAAACTCTGACAACCACCAATCTGTTATCTATCTCATCAGTTTAAATTTTTGTTAAGATTGTTACATAAATGAATTCTATATAGTGGTAACCTTTCAAGGTTGGTTATCCAAGTTTTGTGTGCATCTCTAGTTTATTCCTTTGTAGTTCTTAAGTAATACTCAATTAGATGGATGACTTGACTCATAACCTATCTTAAAACAGCTGAACCATTTCTAGTTTTTGACTATTATAAATAAAGCAGTTTGAACATTGGTGTACAAGTTTTTGTAATAGAAATATATTCATAGTCTGGAATAAACATCCAAGGATTCAACTGCTTCATATAGTAATTTCATAATTATATATATAATATATAATATATAATTATATATAAGGTACATGGGGAAGTATCAAGCTATCTTCCTGACATTTCTGGGTATGGCGGAGGTCGTTTGGATAACACAGTAGGCTGCCATGGGGTCAGTGCTTTCTACTCAACTCTGATCTGTCGCAGCTCTACCTCTGTTAATGATACTTCTTATACTCCTTATCCTAGAAATGAGGCCACCAATTTCTCTTCCAAATTTGCATTACAGTATCATTACTTTTCCTAGGTTGATTAATGGTATGGACATCCATTAATCCAGTGAAAATCAAAGCCTATGTGGCTGTTTGGTCCTGGATAATCAGAAAGTGAGTCTACCAAGAACAAGACAAAAAAGGAAAAAAAAATAGAGAGTAAAATATGAAAAATAAGGTTAAGTATAGGGATTTCTAGTTCAAACAAAGAGGCTTTTTAAGCTGTCATCACTTCCTACCTTCAATATCTCTATTGGAGAGTGCCAGAATTTTCCCTTATATCAGCTCCACTAACTGTATCTGAGCTAATTTTCTGCTCAGATTGCAATTATGTTGGACAGTGGTGCCTGTTTATCTTAATCTTTGTGGGAGAATTTCTTTGGACTCCTTGGAGGAGCCCTTCCCCTTTCCTCACTGAGCCCCATGCACCCTGCACTATTGCTGTCTATTCTTCTCATTAATTTCTTTCTATTCTGGAAACTGATATTTTTGATTCTCACACAGTTGCTAGCTCTCTTGAATTGCTTACTGGCATTTCCCCACAGACTTCCTACCTCAATATGCTGCTGCAGTACTGTTGTTTTAATTCAGTCTCAGGGAGCTGCTACAATATTTGGGGATCCTCTAATTCACCATTTTCCCCAGTTCCCCATTGCATTTTAAGTTCCCAGTTTGTGGTGATAGTTCCTGTTATAACTACTAACACAGTGAGAAAAGTGACCATAGAGCTCTTCCGAGAAATTGGGGCTTCCTTAACAAATCCATTCCTCACAGTCATGGTGAAAGTTGTGTACTGTGAACTCTTCTAGGATGGATATGAATATCTTGTATGATAAATCCATTCTAAAATTTCAATCTCCCTAAGCCTTCAGACAACTTCTCTTCTCCAGTATACTAAGGCATTTCTGGCATTTTAATATTATTTAGTATGGGCCACATTTTTTTTCATGTGTCAGACAAGCTATCAAAAAGCTTATGTGTATATATGTACATAAAAAAATATTTTCTTTTCCCAAACATATATTTTTGAGAAATTTCTAAACACTTGAGCTAAAACACTGAATTCAGTACCTCTGCTTAGCACCCTGTTTCAATAAATTTAGCTTGATCAAAAACTATGCTGCTGTCCTTTACACAGTATCAGTACTCTGCATCCCTTGTAAAGCTGCTTTCTTCCATCCTTTCCTAATTTTGTTTTGCCAGCCTCAGAGTGTCTCAACCCCATGTCAAGCCTTTCTTTCCACTCTCAGTCCACGGTCTCAAGATCAAAGCTTTCCTTGTTGGAGATTGGTAATGACTTTCCTGTATTAACACAGTCATTCCTAGTTTGCCTTCATCCTTACCATACTCTGTTGGCACAGGCAGTTGTTACTGCAATTTTAGAAAATTCCAAGTCCTGGAGAAAGTTACTTTGGGAAACAACCCTCCTCTAGGGGTCCTATTGTTTCCATGTTTCCCAGTGCCAATAACCCAACCCTCCCAATACTTACGTGTATTCTAGAAAAATTCTTGTTCTTGTGGAAATTTTATGGTCTGCCATTTTTGCTGCCTGCTCCAATTCCCTATTCTACCTTTTAGTATGTTGGTATGGAATTTTAGTAAAGTCTGACATTTTGGAATAAAGAAATTTAACTGGGCAGAACCAAAAAACAAAAACAAAAACAAAAACAAAAACAAAAAACTATGCTGCTTTTGCCGTTATCCTACACCCTTAGTAGCCATTGCCACACATGAATGAAGATGGAAATATAGCATATATGAGACTTCATACAAAAACCAGATATTAAATAGCTATTTATCAATGAAGATAAATTTGGGAAGGCTCAAGGATCCAATTAAGATCTTGCAGCAACATGGTGAAGCAATAAATGACAACAACCTCACTGATTGGGTTGCTGGGGAGATCAGCACATCTGTCTGGAGATGGTTCAGAGAAAGAAGAAGGGTGGGAGCTATCAGCATAAGCCATACAGTGGGTGCCACCTATAAGTTACAAAGGAGAGATATTCCAAAGGTTTTCAAATATTTTCTTTCCACTAAATATATGCTATACACTAGAACCTAAAATGTCCACAGTGCTAATGATGACCAGATTTTCAGTGTATTTCAAGGAACACTAATTAATAAGATGTTAATGAGTATCATATATATGTATACAAACACATAATATGCATACACATATATGTATATATATGATAGAATGTATGTATAAGTATTTAGGTTTTGTTTTTGTTTTTTTTGGGGGGGGGAGGGGCACCAGGGATTGAACCCAGTGGTGCTTAGTCACTGAGCCACTTCCCCAGCCCCAGTCCCTTTTTAATTTTTATTTTGAGACAGGGTCTTCCTAAGTTGCTTAGAGACTTGCTAAATTGCTGAGGCTGGTTTTGAACTTGTGATCCTCCTTCCTCAGTCTCCTAAGCCACTTAGGCATGCATTACCATGCCCAGCTGTATTTTAGTTTTTACTGGGCCTTAAACTGAATGTTTAAACATGGGCCATCAAGTTATTATGCAACCTGAGTTGCCCATTATAAATGATATTGTCTGTCCACCACCTCTTAGTTGGGCATCCACAGCAGCACCCGATCATCAAATGTAAATGTTATATGTGAGATCAGTCTTCAGCAGGCCTTAACAACTCAAGTAAATTACTTGAGGAAATAGTCCAAATACCTATAGTTCTAACTTGTGCTACATTACCTTCTCTCTTCCAACTTTCAATTGTAGCCTCTAAGGGAGTTTCCTACTTTCACTTGTCAGGAAGAGAAAACTCAGTCCTGGTTTATAGATGGTTCTCTATGATATGCAGCGATACCACTGGAAGTTGGATAGTTGTAGGACCGTAATCTCTTTCTGAGACATCCCTAAAGGACAATGATAAAGGAAATCCAGAACTTCAAGTGGTGCGCTTTATTGTTTATTTTGCTTGACAGAGTTGTGGTTATATAATAAGGCAATGATTTGGTTGGAAGGTCAAGGATTTGGAAGGAATGTGATTAGAAAATTAGTAACTAGAAAATATGAGGAAAAAATATCTTGATAAATCTCTTCGGGAAAAAATCTGGAAGATAGTTGTTTATCATATAAATGCTTACAAAGGTGACATCAACAGAGGATGAGTGAATAGGATGACATGCTCTGTGGACAAAACTCAATCTCTTTCCCCTTCCGCCCCTGATTTTCTCCAGTAGTACCACAAACACAATAATCACGGTAGTAGGGATGTGATGTAGATTACACAAGAGTTAAGCAATGAGGACTTTCAATCACCAAGACCTCCCTGACTTGTGTCAGCAGCAGATGCTAATCCTGTGCAACATTCTTCTGGTCATATTTGGATAGGGAATTAGTATGGTAAAATATGGCAATATTCACCCTGGTGATTAGCCATCTACCTGTAACAAACTGATCACACTGTACTTATTCCATCATGGAAGGAGTATTGCTTTGATATTACTGGAATAGACCCTCTAGATTTATATTTGTCTTCCCTACATGTAATGCTTCAGTGAAAACTAACCCCTATGGACATACAGTATGCCTTATCCACTCTTAGGATTTATCACACAGCAACATTTATGGTCAAGAAAGTCACTTCAAGCAAATGAAGTCCAGCAATGGGCCCATGCTCATGGAATTTACTGTTTTTACCATATCCCTCCTCATAGATATGATGACTTGATAGACTGGTCGAATGGCCTTTTAGAGATTCAGTTATAGTGCCAGTTAGGTGACAATAACTTGCAGATCTGGTTAATTTTCTCCAAGAGATTGCATATGCTCTAAATCAGTGTCCAATATATAATGATATTTCTTCCACAGTCATGATTCATGGGCCTAGAAATTAAGTAGGAGTAGCACCACTATTTCTCTTAGTGATCCAATAGCATATATTTTCCTTCCTTTCCCCATGTTCAGCTGGTTTAGAGATCTTAGGTCCAAAGGTAGGAATTCTTATACCAGGAGCAAACAATAATTCCAATAAGACAAAATATAACTTCCCCCTTCCAGAGTATGGTTCATGCATCTCAATCAATAAATAAAGGAGTTATGTACTAGTTGGTATGACTAATTCTGACTACCAAAAGGATAAGAGAGTCCCTCAAAATTCCAAAGTGCCTCACCAAACTTTAGTGGCTCATTCTGAAAATTTGTCTGACAAGTAATTTTTTCCATTTCTGAATTTTTGTAGAATTCTTTCTTTAGCTTTGAAATTTGAACTTTTTTGCTGTACTGAGTCTCATTATTGGACTCTTGTTATTATACTGTTTTATTGTAAGATATTTTTTTAAATTCAGGTATTACTTCAGTTGTGGAATTTTTTTTGCTTTTTTAGCAAATTGATGAATCTGTTATGTTTTCTTACTTTTTTTTTCTGATCTCTGTTACCTTCATTCTGTTACTAGTATTCTCATTTATAGAATAATTCCTTTTATATCATAAAAAATTTGATATAATAAAAACTTCTAATTTTTTAAAAAAATCATTTGTCAGGTGAGTGGAGTATGTTTTTCAATATCCTAACATAATTTTGTTGGGTTTTATATTTTTATTTCTTAGAGTTTCTCAAAATATGGCATAAATTCCCAGTTACTGTTGGGACTACACTTCAGAGAAATTTTTGACTTCTTGAATAATAATTCATCCTGTGAAGGTAGTCATTTTTCTTTCCTAGATTTTGGCATGGTTTTCTGTTCATCCTTGACATTGGCTATTTTGCCTGACTTTGTGTAAATGTTGGTCTATTTGCATTATTATTTATAATGGTTGAGCTAAGTCCTTGTCCTGGAGCTGTGGACAGGGCAGGCTGGAGTGTGGGCAGAGAGCATGGGCAGTGACTGCATGGAGCCCACCATGTCAGCGTAGGCCTGAGGCACAGTGAGTCAGGGATGAGTAAGCCAGAGTATGCCTACCTATTGCAAGGCAGCCTGGGTTGACCAAGTGCAGATGCCCGCTTCAAACAGCACCACAGCATCCATGATCTGACAACCCAATGAAGATTGGGTAAATAGTAGTGGAGCAGACCTGAATGGGGGACTGTAGGGCTAATCAATAGCATTAGTACTTTTTCAAACCCTGATTAGCATAAATTTGGACCAATAACTTTATACTTTTCCAAAGGTGGATTGGCATAATTTTGTATCAATAGTGTTGACCCAAGTGCCTTGGACAAGCACAATCAAAGGGCAATGGCAACCTGCTATCAGGTCCCCTCTTGCCTTGTGGGAGGTCTGTTTCTATTTACACTTGAATAAATCCTACTCTTACACTCGCTCATCTTCATCTATGGATTTCATGTTTTTGAATTCATGAGACACAAACCCAGAAAAAAATGGTAGCGAGCTTCTGGGGTCTGCTGCAACAGCAGAGGGCATAGCCTGCCATTAAGAGTTGCAACATGTCACTAAATGGTAGTAGAGAAGAAATGGAATTTCTCAGCTGCAGAGGTGTGCAGCTTATGCAGACCCCAGAAGCAGAGAAACTCCAGTTTCATCGGCAATTATCTTTTTTTTTTTGGTGGTGCTGGGGATTGAACCCAGGGCCTTGTGCATGCAAGGCAAGTACTCTACCAACTGAGCTATATCGCCAGTCCAAAATTTTAAGTTGATTCATGTTCATTGCTGGAAAATTGTATTAGATTGCCTTTTCTAATCTAGTTGTAATATTCTATTTTCAGCAAAATCATTTTAGATATTGACTATATTAATAATCCTCATTAGTAATTGATCTTTTCTGATTTGTTTCACCATCAAAACTTTTATTTCATAAATTTGTACATGTTACTTTGCTTTTCAAATGGTCCAATTTTCATTTTGTAGCTGAAAGGAGTGTACCTTTTAATATCATGGCTTAAACAAATGCTAGGACTATGTCTACGCAGGTTTGGATATGACCAGGTTGATTGTTTTTTTCACTGTGATGTCAGAATCCTTCAAAATTAAGTCCATGTTGTCCTGGAAACCTTCATGTATACAATATTTCAGAGCCAACGTAGAGCAGCAGCCTGATAATTCATCTTTTCCAGGTAAAATATATTTTACCATTTTGGATTTTAATAGGATTCTAACTTTATCTTTGACTTTTAATATTTCAACCAAATTATGTCATCTTCCCATTATGATTATTTTGGTATATGCTGTAATATTTGTTTGGTTTCTATATTCTGACAAATTTTTCCTTTATTTTCTTTTTAATGTCATTGGAATGATCTACTTTTCAGGAATGTTCCATGAATATGCTAGACACTTTACTATTTCTTCTCCCCAAATGACTCATTTCTTATACCTTTTTTTTTTTTTTTTTTTTTTTTGGTACCAGGGATTGAACCCAGGGGCACTTAACCACTGAGTCACATCCCCAGCCCTTTTTTTATTTTATTTTTAAATTTTGAGATAGTCTCACGAAGTTGCTTAGGGCCTCACTAAGTTGCTGAAGCTGGCTTTGAATTCATGATCCTCCTGCCTCAGCCTCCCAAGCTCCTGGGATTACAAGCGAGCATCACTATGTATGGCTCATTTCCTACATCTCTGAACACAACATATTTTATTCCATAATATCTGAAAGCATTTTTCTTAATCATCAAACTTAAATCTAACACTCGTATGAATTTTTAATATCTTAATATAGGCCAATATTGTCACTGTGAATATGTGATTACCTGGGTTTGCTATTTCATTATGAGGTGAAAAACTCACTCAAAATTTTAAGTAGTCCTGATAACTTTATATCACAGTGTTCAAGATCCAGTTTAGTCCAGTCCGAGAATTCACCCTTCCCTAGGAAAGTATTTTTTAACAGTTCTGAGTTTTTATGGTATTTTAACTTTATCGTTGACTTCTGAATGTTCCAGTAGAGTATATCTTTCCTTTAGGATTTTTCTGATATGTGGTAGAATAATTGTTAAATTTTCATGTTGTGAAATTTTTCCTTATTTTTTAAAAAGGAATTGCAAAAATGTATTCATCACCAATCTTTCATCTATATTTTCTACTCTTATTGCTCCTTTTAAAGTATTAATTTTAAATCTCTTTACTCAAAATGTATTTTATACTGTTAATATCCGAGTGCTTTTTTTGTTCATTTTTGTCTTTAAATTTATATCCATAAAATGAGTAAATATTTAATATCCTAGTGTAGGCCCATCCTGACACTGTGAATGCAGCCATCTTGGTTGTCTTTTTCATTGTGAGGTCAGAAAATACTTGAATAGTCTAGGTAGTCCTGGTAACCTTCATTTATACAGTGTTCAAGAGTCAGCTTAGGCCATTCTGATAATTTACTTTTCTCAGGTAATGTGTTTTCACTTTTTCTGAATTTTATGAGATTTTAATTTTATCCTTGACTTTAGAAAGTTCCAGTAGAGTATATCTTAGTATTGACATCTTTACGTTGGAATTATTCTGATAGGTTGTGGGATAATGGTTAAATTTACATGTTCTGCAATTTCTCCTTACTTTTGAGAAAAGGAGTATATCAGTTTTTACCAACTTTATAGTAATCTATTTTTTTCACCAATGTCTCATCTACACTTGTCTACTCAATTATTACTCCTTCTAAATTATTCATTTTAAATCTCTTTGTTCAAAATATATTTTACACTGTAATATCTGAGTGCTTTCTTGTTCCTTTTTCATCTTTAAATTTTTATCTATAAAATGGTTAATCTTTAATATACTAGTTTAGGCCCATCCTGACACTGTGAACATGTGACCATTTTGGCTGAATTTTTCATTGTGAGGTCAGAAAGTCCTTCAAAATTTTAAATAGTCCTGGTAACCTTCATGTACATAGTGTTCAACAGCCAGCTTAGACAGTCTGATAATTTGTCCTTCTCAGGTAATGTTTTCACCTTTTCCAAATTTTGTTAGGTTTTAACTTTATCCTTGACTTCAGAAAGCTCCAATGGAGTGTGTCTAGGTATTGACATCTTTTCTTTATTCTGATAGGTTGTGGAATAATTAGATTTACAAGTTCTGATATTTTTCATTCTTTTTGAGGAAAGGAATTAATCTTTTTCACCAATCTCTCATCTATACTTGTCCGTTCTATTATTGCTCCTTCTAAATTATTCATTTTAAATCTTTTAAATTACTATATATTTTATATCATGATCTGAACGCCTTTTTGTTCATTTTATTCCTTAGATTTATCTATCACTTATTTGAATCTTTACTCTCTTACTATAGGTCCATCTTGGCACTGTGCACATGCAACCATCTTGGCTGACTTTTTCATTATGAGGTTAGAAATACCCTCAAAATTTTAAGTAGTCCTCTAAACTTCATGTACAAAGTGTTCAAGAGATAGTTTAGCCAAGTGTGATAATTCACCCTTTCTAGGTAATTTTTTTTACCTTTTCTGAATTTTTATAGGAATTTAACTTTATCTTTTTCTTTTGAGAAACTAGATATAAGTAAATTATATCTAGTTATTGGCATCCTTGCTTTGATTATTCTGACATGTGGTAGATAATTATTTAATTTATGTCTTCTCAAATTTTTCTTCCATTCGAATTTATTAGTAAATTATATTTATATCTAATAGTGGGAGTCCTTGTAACATATTTGTACATGAATGCAATATAATTTGACCAATTTCATTTCCCAGGACCTCCCCTTTCTCTTCACTCTTGCCTCCTCAGGGTCTTCTTCCTCTACTCTTCTGCTCTCTGTTCTATATTCATGAAACCCCACCTTTTTCTCTCCAGGTTTTTCATTAGTTTTAAAAGTGTACTTGTAGTGTTCTATTTATCAGTAGTCTCTCACATATACTTGTCAGTATGTTCTTCCTCCTTCCAAATTACTAATTTCATTTCTGTTTAACCACTGTGTATTATACTCTATAATATTTGAATGCATTTTTCATTTATTTTTGTCTTTAAATTTTTATCTGTCACTTGTATAAATCTTTAATATTCTAGTGTAGGTCCACCCTGGCACTGTGAACATGCAGCCATCTTGGTTGACTTTTTCATTGTGATGTCAGAAACTCCCTCAATATACTAAGTAGTCCTGGTAACCTTCATGTACACAGTGTTCAAGAGCCAGCTTAGACCAGTCTGATAATTCACCCTTCCTAGGTAATGTACTTTTTTTTTAACCTTTTCTGAATTTTTATGGGACTTTAACTTTATCCTTGTGTTTTGAACATTCTAGGAGATTATAAACATATTAGAAGCTTTCCTTTATGATTATTCTAGTATATGGTGGATAATTATTTAATTCTTCTCAAATTTTTCTGTTTAAAATTTTTTATTGGTGCATTATAATTATACCTAGTAGTGGGCCATATTCATACATGTACATAAGTTCATCAATTTCATTTCCCAGGACTTTCCCTTTCTCTTCATTTCTCTCTCCTTCTGGTCCCCTTCCTTTTCTGTATTGGTCTCCCTTTTATTTTCATGAAATCCTACTTTCTTCCTCGGGAGTTTTTTTTTCTTTACTTTAAAAAGTACAATTGTAAAGTTGTATTTTTCAGCTGACTCTCACATATACTTGTCACTTTCCCTTCCAAATTACTAATTCCTTATATTTTTATTTACAGTATATTTTACACTGAAATATCTGAATAACTTGTTCTTCATTTTTGTCTTTGTCATTCGTGTAAATCTTTAGTATTTTAATCTAGGCTGATCCTCACACTGTGAACATGTGGTCATCTTGGGTGTTTTTTTCATTGTGAGGTCAGAAACTCCCTCAAAATTCTAGGTAGTCCTGGTAACTCTCTGTACACAGTTATCAAGAGCCAACTTGGGTCAGTCTGATAATTCATCCATTCTAGGTAATTTATATATATAATTTTACTTTTCCTTATTTTATGGGATTTTAACTTTATCCTTGACCTCTGAAAGTTCTAGGAGAGTATATCTAGCTATTGATATCTTTCCTTTAGTGTTTCTCTGATATGTGGTAGGGAAATTATTTAATTACATATTCTGAATTTTTTCCTTATTTGGAAAATGTAATTGTAATAATCTATTTTTCACCAACTTCTCAACAACACTTGTTCACTTATTCTTGCTCCTTCTGAATTATTCTTTTTAAACCTCTTTAATCATAATATGTTTTATATTGTAATATCTGAATGCCTTTTTCATACATTTTTGTCTTTAAATTTTTATCTATCACTTGGGTAAATCTTTAATATTCTAGTCTAGGCCCATCCTGAATGTTGAAAATGTGCCATCTTGGTTGGCTTTTTCATTGTGAGGTAGAAATGCCCCCACACTTCTGAATTGTCCTGGTTATCTTCATGTATATAGATAAAGAGCCAGCTGAGGCCAGTCTGATAATTCACCCTTTCCTGGTAAATTTGTTTTGTTGGTTTGTTTTTACTTTTCCTGAGTTTTGTAGTCTTCTAAATTTGATCTTTGGAATTTTCAGTAGATGATTTCTGGTATTGGTTTCCTTTAGTGTGATTATTTGATTGATTTACTGTCTTAGTTCTGGGAGTTTTTCTTTTTGAAGAAATCTAATTGTAATGGTGTATTCTTTAGTGATTTCACTAATATGGCCTTGTTACTCTATTATCATTAAATGTATATATTTATATTTTGTCTTTAATGATCATATTCATATTTTAAACCTTAATGTCTCTGCACCTTTTCAATTTATTTTCTTTATATTTATGTCAATGATTTATGCATATCTTTGGTATCCTAGCCTAAGCCAATCCTAGTATTATGTGTGGTCATCTTTGTTGGTCCTATTAGTGTAAGGAGAATAGCCCCTAAAATTTTATGTTTTCCTGGTGGCCTTCATTATTTAGTATTTCAGAGCCACCTTAGACTATTCTGTTAATTCCCATTTCCCTTATTTTTTACCTTTTCATGATTTTTATGAGATTTACTGCAACCATAATTTTTGAAAGTTACAACAGATTATGTCTAGATATTGATTTATTTCCATTATTATTCTTCTTGTTATGTAATATTTATTTGATTTACGTCTTTATTTTCACATTTTTAATTAACTTGAAATGAACTACTTTTCAATAACTTCTCTATACACTTTTGCCACTCAGTTAGTACCACTTGAAAATTATTGATTTTTATCCCTATAATCACTCTTAGTTTATATCATAATGTCCATGTACCTTTTTTGTTCTTTTTCATTCTTAAAAATTTATGTTTATTACTTGTGTATATCTTCAATTTGTTAACCTACACCAATCCTAGTGCTGTGAGCATGTGGGCTGACTTGGTTGGCCTTTTACTTGTGATATGAGACCCTCAAATTTCTGCCATAGCTGTCCTGGCAAACTTCATGGTTGGATTATTCATCATTTCCAGGTAATACAATTTTACATTTCTGGATCTCTATGTTTGTCCTTTGACTTCCATCAGATTATTCCATAAGATATTGGTTTCTTTCCTTTCCTATTATTTTGATATATTGTGTGACATTTTCTTCATTACATCTTCAGTTCTGGATGTTTATTCATTTCATTTTTTAAAAAAAAATTAATTGTAATGGCCTGTTTTCAGCAATATCTCCATACCATTGTAATTCTATTATGACTCCTTTCAAGTTATTCTTATTTATTTAATCAAAATATATTTTATCCTATAACATTTATATACATTTTTTCTTTTCTATTACCTTTAAATTTATATGTAGCACTCATGTATATACTTAATATCCTAGCCTTCACAAATCTTAATACTCTGAACATGTAGCCCAGCTTGGTCAGCCTTTTCAAGGTGAGGTCACAGAGCTCTTCAAAATTCTAAATTGCTTCAGTAACCTTCTGATACAGAATGACCGATCTCACAATTTCATAATAGCAGGTAACATATTTCTCTCCTCATTCTCAATTTTTTAACGTGTCAGATACATCTATATAGTCATATTCTAATAATTCCTCTTCTGATAAATGTAATCTGTTGTCTTTGTTATTCAATATTCAAATCTCTGTGCCCATCATACTTTTCATGTATAATTACCAGTTATATTATTAGTATGCATATATTAATATACATAAATGTATTATATATTTACATATAGCTATTTAATTTTCATCTATTTACTAGACAAAGGAGCCAAAAACATACAATGGAGAAAAGACAGCCTCTTCAACAAATGCTGCTGGGAATTACAACTTGAATATGTTCACATGGGCTAACATCACTACTGTGAACATATTCCACACTTGGTTTGTTTTTTATGTCAGGTCACAGAAACCTTCAAAATTCTTTCTGAATTACCCTGGCACCCCATACCTGGAAGTTGCTTAGGGCAATATTTTGCAAAATTTTGAGCAACTATGTGATGTAGAATATTAATCCAACCAATGGATACTAGAATATTCAATATTCATTCCACTTAACTAATGAATCAAAAAGAAAAAATGTTATAAAATGCTGGTGGTGAAATAAACCATATAAAAAATGAATTATGAGGAAAGAGAAAATATTTGACATATAAGAAGATGCTAGAAAAAAGCATCATCCAACATAACAAAGATAATAGCAAGTTAAAAACATAACCAAATAATACTTTCAAGTGTAAAAAAATTACTACAAAATCAAGAAAGAAAAAAATGTGATGACTGCAAAGGCTAAATTATCAGAGATAACTTGAACCTGTTTGATAATTCAACTAACCATTTATAAGTAAAATTTGTACTTGTGTGTGTGTATGTGTGTATATATATATATGGAAATATAGATATATAGATATAGTGTGTGTATATACATATATATATTAAACTCAATAGATTGATTTTTCTGGATATAAAAACTACTTAATTTAAATCAACAATAAAAATCCTGTATTTATTTAAATTATTGATGCAGTTGAGCCATGTTTTAATTGTCAGGGTTTTAAAATATTTGTGAAACATTTTGAGGGAATTTGTGTGTGTTTATCTATTCTATTCTTAGTTTCAAAGCTTATGATTAAAAAGTACTCTTATATCTCTATAGGTTTGTAGCTCAACATAGAATAAAATTTTTAAATTGCTGTTGAATTTGAAAGTAAATAAACTCCTTATTTAAAACAAATTAAACTACTTTGGCCTTAAAATTCCACTGATGCTTCACATTAGTTTCCATTTGGAAATTTGTATCATACTGTACCTTTTTATTTGATGATCATATCTATAAATTCTAAAAGCAACAATTGACCAATTTATTTTGAGCAGATTAAAAACAATTCTTTTAAATTTTTCTGGTAGCAGCGTTGTGTGGAGACATCTAAGTATCTAAATTTATCATGTATTCTGAACTTTATTGGAAGAGAGGCCTTCTCTTTGCTCTAATAGAAACAAATTATATTCCAATCTCTGTTCATTTCAGTTTATAATATTTATGATGAGGAACACTGCATTTTTCAGATGATCATTCTTCTTAGTACATTAGAGTTATATATATTGGGAGCAATAATTTTAAATACAGAATCATTGTATGTGAAGTAATGAGAGATTAACACTTTTGTCTTTAGCTTTTCAATTTGTATTGAGGAAAATCAGCATTTCCATGACATTATCATCTCAATTCATTTTGGAAATCTGTAAGGTAAGTTTGTGCTTTCAGAAATTTACCACCAAAGAGACACTGAAGATAACTGGGTTTGAAGAAAAGGTAAGACAGAAAAATATATCAAGTACTTTTTAAGAAATCTTATTGTTGTTCAGCTCAAAACTTACTTCTGCATGAAAGAATATTTAGAAAACCTTGATTACTTTTGGCAGAATGGCTCAAACATGGTAATTTTGGTACTTCTTACAAAATTGAATAGAAATGTGTGTGTCTGCAGTAGATGACTTTTTAAATAACCATAATGCACTTGTAGTCAGCCCCTTAATGATGGGAAGATGTTAAATATTTGGGAGCATAATAAATGTTAAGGAAAGTAAATCATTTGGAGTAGCCACCTCCCCTTCTCTCACATGTATTTTTATTCATGGTAAATCCTAAGAGTTATTTCTCAACTATTTTTCATGGAACAGTAGTACTTCAATAAGAATTTATATAACCTATTGTATAATAAATGTTCTGATGTCTAGTAAATCAGAGAAATAATATTCACTATATCCTTTTCTTGGATGTTTTGAAAAGGTCTGCACAGACACAATTTGTTCAATTCTCTTAAATGAACTTTACTTAAATTTGTTTAATGGATGATTTTTTTCAGGTATAATAAAAAAAATTATGAAAATAGCTTTCCTCCAGATGTAGCTTAAATAACAGTGCCTTAAAAATGTGAGGATGTGAGGGTTTATTTTGTTTTGTGCTAGGAATTGAACCCAGGGCCTCACTCAATGCAAGGCAAGGCTCTACTACTAAGTTATACCCACAGTTCCAAAATGGGAGTTTTAAAACATCCCTTTGTTATCTTTTTAATGGATGAAGGTTTTCTTTTTATATCCACTGTGCTATGGTTGATATAGGTGATTTGTTTCTTTTTTCTATTTTCAGTTGTTCCGTCTGGTTTAGAAGTTTATTAATTCCATTTATTTTTAAAGAAAAAGTTCTTGATTTTGCTTTTATTGTTTTCTGCTTTCTTTTGAAAGGATTTCTACTGTTTATTGTTTCCATTTGCCCTTTGGTTTGTGTTCTACACTTTCTAGTTTCTTAAAATGGAAGCTTAGATAATTGATTTTAGACATTTTTCTAATGTAGACATTTAAAGCCATAAAATTTCTTTCATCCCTGCTTTATATCAAAGAAATTCTCACATTTCTGTAATTTCATTCAATTCAAAATGTTTTCCAATACCTATTTTCTTCTTTTACCCAATATTTATTTGGAAGTTATTGTGCAATATCCAGATATTTGATATTTTCCTGGTTATCTTATTGTTGATTTTCATTTAATTCCATTGTAAATAGAGAACTAATCTGTAAAGTGTCAATTATTTTTTAATTTTAATGGAGAAATGGTTATGGCCCATAATACCAATAATCTGATAAAGGTGTCATCTGCACTAGTGAAAAAGGTTTGTTCTGTTGTTGTTGGGTATAGTGTTCTGTACTATCAATTAATCTTTTCCACATGGATTCTCTGTTATTGTTGTATGTTCTATGCTGACTGCCCTTACTCTAAAACCCATGGATACAGTAATTTCCATGTGAAGTTCCTTGTCTTCTCTCCCCAGGTGTGCATGAACTCCACACCAAAATCTGTCTGCTCCTGTACAAACTCCAGTATCTTCAGATGGTTGCTTTATGAATTATATTCAGGTTTTCTGGTCATTTTCTGCAAGGTGGGGGGGTCTGTAAGGTCTTTGTCCTTTGTATTTTCAAAGTTTAACTCACTGTTATTCTTCCATAATATATTCTAGAATTTGCATACCATTGTTTTCTGTAAACATTCCCATGTCAGTAAGCTTTCTTGCTTATTTCTTGTTACCACTACAATTCAGGAATTGTCATGTTATTATAAGTAGGTTACATGAGGTTTAGTAACCTTTAATTAATATTTTTTGTCCATTTAGATTTCCTTTTCTTAAAACTAGCTCTTCATTCATATTTTTCTATTTTCTATTTTTTCCTTTGTTGTTGATATCAACTTTTTTCTCTTGATAATTAGAAGATCTTTTCATAACATATTAACCCTCTATTTGTCAATGGTATAACAGAAAAATTAGAAGATTATACTTTTTCTGATTTTTTTACACATTGCTTTTTTCTTAATTTTTCTGAAATTTTATAAACAAAATATTTCAAGCATAAAACCTTGTATGAAATATAAAGAGGAATACCAGTATGTACTCCTCATCTAAAATTAACAAATATTTACATTTTACAATTACAGCTGCAGATTTGTGCCAGCGTTTACTAAGTGCTATGTGCAAGAAACTATTTTACAAATACGTATGACCTAATTTATTCTAGCAAGAACCCTATGAGTTAGGCAATATTATATGTCCCACCTTAATAAATGAAGAGTCTGATGTATACAATGGATAGTTCATTCAAAGTCAGATAGCATGTAAAAATCTTAATACAGAGCCTTAGGGGAAGAAATGCCCCTTTAGCTTTATCTCAGGGACAAGGAGAGGATGCTAATGCCTCCTGAGGTCTGGATAGTCTTTTAGAGAGTATAAAAATAAACTAAAACAAATAGAATTATTTGGTGTGTTTAAAAGTTATTTATTGAGATTTTGTTATGAGAATAATTTCCATGTTAGTCTGATTATACTTATAGTCATCTAGGGTTGCTCACCTTTATACAGAGCATCAAAAGGACTATATTAGGAAAATTTACAATTTATATGAATTTATACAAGAGATTCTTACTGGGTAACATCTTACAACTCTGGATGAATCTATGTGTTATTGTTCATATTAAATAAATACATATAATGAAATGGAAGTGGTTTCATACACATAAATGTATGGATCCCAGTCATTTCACATCAATATTTCTCTTAATATTTTGAGTATGAAAATTCCTATTACCTAATACTATAGACAGACATTTGGATTGAGTAAAGCACTCCTTGATATTTTCAAAATCTAGTACCACTGAGTTGCAGGTCTAGGCCTAAATCCATGACTTTAATACATCCTTTTAAGTATATTTTAAAGACTTTTACTTAGGTATATGCAAATATCCACAAGGTATAACACTGGTAAGTATTTATATGTGGCTATAAGTGTAAAGATAGTACGATTCTTAAAAAAATTATAAAAATTTTTTCACTCAGTATTTTGGTCATTGGAATCCATACATAGTGATACATTTTCATCCATTTTATTTTATTAAATATTCAGTATATCATTGAAAGAATGAATATAGCACATATATGTAAACATCTATTCATGATTGTCTATATAGTTTGAAATTTTCATTAATGTGAATATTTTGATGTCAGCATCTTGATGAATGTTCCTTTATACAAATAGGGATGTTTCTTTTCTTAGAAATTTAACCCTTGGGGCTATGAATGTAGGTCAGTGATAGAGCAGCTGCCTGTGTGAAGTCCTGGATTTAATTCCCAGCACTGCACAAAAGAACACAGAAATTTAACCATAGGGTGAGGAATGTACAAAATTTATTTTATATTTAAAAACAGCTCTAAAATTTGCCACTTGCATTAGCAGGATGCCCTTTCACCACATTCAAGTCCATTGCTACTTGAGGAGTAGTGTACAGATCAGTGCAGTTCCACAAACTGGTACAAATCAGCAAATAAAAATAAAAACAGTAATTGAGAGTAAGAATTGCCCTAGTCAGCACTTAGTATGGTTAAACTTTAGCATTTGTTCATATGATGGACATTTTATTTGCATTTCCCTAGTTATTAAAAATCTTTTTTATTGATGTGTATTAGTTATACAGAATTGTGGGTTTCGTTGTGGCATAATTTGATCAGTTTCAGTCTCCAAGATCTCCCCTTACCCCCACTCTACCCTCCTCCTCTTCTTCTTCTATCTCATTGGTTTCCCTTCTATTTTATGATTAGTTTCACATATGAGACAAAACATAAACTTCTCTTTCTGACTCTGTCTTGCTTTGCTTAGTATGATGGTCTCCAATTCCATTCATTTTTCTGCAAATGACATAATTTCTTTTTTCCTATAGGCTGAATAAAACTCCATTGTGTGTATATACATTTTCTTTATCCATTCATCTGTTTATGGACACCTAGGCTGATTATATACTGAGTTAATTTTTCTTAATTGCCATTCACATTTTTCTCTTTTGTTCACATGCAGCATCCATTTTCCAATTATGTTGATGATTACCGATTTTCTTAGTGCCATTTTCTATTCAGTGTATTCTTCTGTATTTTCTTCTGATCTTTTGCTTATCTTTCTAATGTTATTAAACAGGCATAAAATACTTATTTTCTTAGTACCTGGAACTTAACACACACTTTGCTAGGAAATGCAAATAAAGCAATGAACAAGTCAATTTATTTTTTTTTTAATTTGAGAAGTTTACATCCCACTGTGTATATGTGGGAAAGGGAAGGCTAGGGGCAGGATACATAAGGACAGACTTTAATTATGTCACTAAAGAAAATGAAATAGGTAATAGTGAAAAAAGAAATCAAATAAAATGGAGAGTTCATTTAGTCTAATCAAGCAGAGATATCCTTTCTTAGGAGGTGATGTTTGAGTTAAAACTTGAATAATGAAAGGAGAAAACTATAGAAGGTACTGGAAAAATTGGTTTGTAAACAAATGAAGTAGTAAGTACCAAGGTCTGGAAAGGCAAATGCCAAGCAACAGTTGGACCACTTTAGCAGAAGCATAGTGAATTAGGAGAAAACTGGTAGTTGCTGAGATCAGTGAAGTGGAGAAGAATGAAGTACTTAAGGGTGTAATAAAACAGAGAGAATTAGATCAAATGTTTTTCTCTAGGTGAAAATTGTCAAATATTGACTATTTCATATACTTCTGGGTAATAGTGTTTATCTTATTCTAATTACAAAGGAAATCCACTAAAAGCTATTAAGTAAATAGTACATTGTATTCTGCTTTGTGGAGAAAAAGGTCATAAAGGCCAAGAATAGAAGTAAGTATAGCATTAATACAAGGACATAGTGGCTTAGACAAGGAAAGTAGATTATAAAAACTTTTTCACTCAATATTTTGGTCATTGGAATCTATACATATTGATACATTTTAATCCATTTTATTTTATCACGTATTCAGTATATCATTGACAGGATGAATATAGCACATATATGTAAACATCTGTTCATAATTATGTATATCATGACATTTTCTCATTAGAAAATGTCAGACTTAGATGAACAGAAATGCTCTTATTTTTCATGTGTTACACAAGATAAAGTGAGAAATAAAAGATATCAAGTGCTTGACCTAAGGAAAAGGAGGAAAGTCAAGTGCCACTTATAAAATTCCAGAATATTCCAAGAGAAGAAAATCTGATGATATAATCAGGATTTCATTGGATGAATTAAGTTTGTAAGGACTATTTAGCATTACAGTGGTGATAGTGAGATGGCTTATACATATATACATTTCAGTTTGGGACTGGAGTTATAGATTTGAAAAATATCAGTGTATCAATGATATTCAAATGTATAAATCCAAATTACATCCCATTGGGAATGACTGTAGAGAAAAAAGGGTCCAAAAGAGCAGTCTGTAATACTTTAATATGCATAATTCTACTAGAGGAGATGGATCCAGGAAAGAAAATTGAATCAAAACAGTCTTTAAGGAAATCAAAATGGAACATTATTCAGTAACAAAAAGGAACACACTACTGGTAAAACATGGACTGACCTCAAAAATATGATAATGCAAAGAAATGAGGTGCTAATGACTGTACATACTGTATGATGCTCTTTTTTTAAAAAACTGTCCAGATCAGGTAAGTCTATAGAGGAAAAAAAATGAAGTTGTGTTTGTCTGGGTGTGATGGTGGAAATGGAGATTGCCTGCAAATAAGCATAAGGGATCTCTCTGAGGTGATGAAAATATTCTCAAACTGAGTTGTGATGAGAATCTGACACTCTAAGTTGACTAAAAAACATTGAACACATCTACTTGTGAATTTATGTTATTCTTAATAAATCTGTTAAAAAATTGGAAACCCTGGTATATATAGTATCCTTAGAGACTAGGGAATTATATTTTTTTCAAAAGTAATTTGCAACCAATAGTGTCAGATATTGCAAATAGTCAAAAACTGATAATGCTGGGTTTGGAAAAATCAGAGTTGTTCATGACTGCAATAAGAATAACTAAACAATAACTGTACCTTAGGAAAATGGTGGCTATTTCCCCATAGTCCTTTGAATTTGAGCCCTATCCATATAAGAGTAGCAAAGATGAATTTTTGACATTTTTGTTAAATTGTATAAATATATCATTTTGTAGTCTTGAGGTATAGATTAATTTGAAAATGAATTACTTATTTAAAGCATTTATTCTTCCCATACAGTAATATGAAAAAAGGCAACTACAAGAAGAATTTTCTGACTGCTGACCATTTATTTGCAATACATCTGGATTTTACCTACTTACAAATCAACAATGACCTCCAAAGAAAATCTGAATGTGCAACAAAGTAGGTATATTCCAAAAGAAAATCTTATCACTTTAAATTCAGATGAGGAGCTTGGTATTCTCACTTACACCGATAATTTTACTCAACACTCACAAAAACTAAATTGGTTAGAAAATCCTCAGAAACCTGGAGAATATTCAAGCAATAATATTCAATATGCAGAGACCTCAGTCATCACTCAAGCTTTTTATGTGCCACTGGAAGAAGAAAAGTGTTTGACTCACTTTGATGAAGGTAGACAAGCAAAATTCTATCTAGATATCATGGAAAGAACTGGTGCTAACCTAGAATTAACTTTTGTCAAAGACCACGGTCTCTACATAACTGTCTCTGGTAATCCAGAAACTGTCATGAAAGCTCAGAAGGAAATTTTTGCATGCTTTCAGGAGAACGTTTTAACTACAATGCCTATTTCCAAAGAACAGCATTGCTTTGTTACAAGCAAGACTAGAGATAAACTACAAGACTTGGAACAAAAAGCTGCAATGAACACTGATTTCTTATGCCCACATACTCAGAATAACTGGATCAATAATGGCGGCACGCACCAGGTTACACAGAAATCTCCATACAAAGTCTTTCTTACACCTGCAGAAAAAGACAAGTGTGTTACAGAGACATTACATGCAAAAAAGACATTTCATCCCTTGTTTGCCGGGCCATACAGTAAAACTACCGACAGTACCATTCAGGAAACAGAGGCATACATCCATATTCCACCATCCAGTGCCAATGAGATAGAAATAGTTTTCAACAGAAGAAAATCACAAGTGGACCAGGCTGAATCTTGTGTAAGGGAGAATTTTGAGAACACCAAAATGAAAACAACCATAGATATGGAGATGAAATCACAGCATAATTGTACCATAGGTCCCAAGCACAATTCTATGCAAGAGATCTTAGAAAGAACTGGAGTTTCCATAGAGATCTTACCATCAGATAGTAGTACATCAGATTCTGTGACACATCAAGGTGAGCCTGAAAGTACAGGAGGGGCATTTATTGAAGCCTACTGGAAAGCCAAGGGTTACATTGTTTCATCCATCTCTGCCCCTTCTTGGCTTCACAGATTTATTATTGGTAAGAAAGGTCAGAATATATCCAAGGTAACACAGAACATGCCAAGAGTACATATAGAGTTTACTGGAGAAGATAAAATTATCCTAAAAGGACCAGTGGATGATGTGAATTATGCTCAAAAAGAAATTGAGAACATGCTCAAAGATCTAATTAACAGAATGGATTATGAAGAGATCAGGATTGACTATAAATTTCACAAGTACCTGATAGAAAAGAATGGTGTTATCATAAACAGAATTAAGGAGAAGAATAAGGTTTCTGTGCTAATCTTACCTGAAAATGAAAAGAATATTCTGATCAGAATTGAAGGGGAACATCTGCGTGTCCAACAGGCCAAGAAAGAACTTACTGATCTTGCAGCTAATTTTAAAAATGAGCACAGGAAAGACTTAATAATTGAGCAAAGATTTCACCACACAATTATTGGGAAGAAAGGGGAACGAATCCATGACATACGTAAGAAATTCCCAGAAGTTATGATTAATTTTCCACACTCATCAGAGAAAAGTGACATTGTCCAACTCATAGGGCCAAAACATGAATTAGAAAAATGCACAGAGTATTTAGAGAATGTGGTAACAGACATTATAGAAAACAGTTATTCTATAACTATTCCCATCTTCAAAAAGCTTCACAAAAGTATCATTGGAAAAGGAGGTATAAACATCAAAAAAATATGTGCAGCAAGCAACACCAAGATTAATTTTCCATCAGCAAGTAGCAACTCAGAGAATATTGTCATTTGTGGAAAGCCAGAAAACTGTGAAATAGCACGTAACTGGATCCTTTCAATTCAGAAAGATATAGCCAATATTTCAGAAGTGGAAATTTTTATTCCTTCCAATCTACACAAATCTCTTATTGATTCCAAGGAGTGTTTGATTAGTTCAATCATGGAAGAATGTGGAAAGATTCATATTCATTTTCCAAGAAACAACTTAGGTCTTCAAAAAGTCATTATTAGGGGCCCTGCTGAAAGCGTTGAAAAGGCCAAGGAAAAGTTGCTGCAGCTAGCAGAAGAAAAGCAAACCAAGAGCTATTCTACAGCACTCCATGTGAAACCACAATATCATCAGTTTCTTTTGAGCAAAAACGGTGGCAATGTTTCCAAGATCTGTGCTGAGACTGGAGTGCGTGTCATTTTCCCTACCTTTGAGGACAAGGATCAGGAACTGTTGACTCTCACAGGGAAAGAAGAAGCTGTCAACGAAGCACAAAAGGAACTGGAGGCTTTAGTTGAAGATTTAGATAATGTGGTAGAGGATAATATGCTGATACATCCGAAGTACCACCATCACTTTATTATGCGGAGGGGCCAGGTTTTGCGGGACATGACTGAGGAGTATGGTGGTGTAATTATTAACTTCTCCTGTTCAGGAAAACAGAGCAACAAAGTCACAATAAAAGGAGCAAAGCCTTGTGTAGAAGCAGCCAAAAAACATATTCTGGAGATTATTGGGGATTTGGATGCCCAAGTCACGACAGAATGTGTTATTCCCCAAAAGTTCCATCGTTTTGTCATGGGACCAATGTGTTCCCGAATCCGACAAATTGCCAGGGATTATAATGTTCAAATCAAATTCCCAGACAAAGAAAGGCCAGAAACAAATATAGATCCAGCTGTTGAGGAAAATGTGGATGAAATGGGAAGAAACAGCACTAAAGAACCTGCATCAATATCTCCAAGGAAACGTGACACCATATTTATCTCAGGCCGAAAGGAAAAATGTGAAGCAGCCATGGAAGCTCTTAAGTCTCTAATTCCTATCACTGCTGAAGTGCATGTACCCGCTGGCCTACACCGTTACATTGTTGGTCAGAAAGGAAGTGGGATACGCAAGTTAATAGATGAATTTGAAGTTAATATCCAGGTATCAGAACCCGGACTAGAGTCTGATGTTATATCCATCAGGGGCCTTGCTACAAATGTGGAACAAGCCAAGGCCAGATTACAAGAACGAGTCAAGGCTTTACAAACTGAAATAGAAGATCGGGCACTAAGAAATTTTAAACTAATATTTACTTTAGACCCAAAATATCACTCCAAGATCATTGGTCGTAAAGGCTTAGTTGTTGCTCATATTTGCTTAGAGTATGATGTTACCATCCACTTTCCAGTTAAAGAGAGCAATGAAATACAAGACCAAATCATCATCACTGGATATAAAAACAACACCTTAGCTGCTCGAGATGAATAATGAGAATTGTGCAGAAGATCGAAAGAACAGTTACTAAGCAAATCCCACTAAACTGCCGTGTTCATGGCCATATTATTGGATTCCGTGGAAAAGTTATCCATAAAATAATGAATCAATTCCAAGTAGACATCCATTTCCCTCCAAAAGGGTCCTCCAATTCAAATGTCACTGTGACTGGACAACCAGACAATGTCAAAAAAACAATTGATCACCTCCTCAATCTTGAGGAACATTATCTGTCTACTATAATAAACCATGAATATCAACAGGATCATATTAGGAGTGTCTGTCTTTATAATGCATCCATGGCTCCATCCAGGAGTTTTGCAATAAAAGATGTTCCCTGTACTACAAAAAACATCCAAAATCCTCCTGATATGAATAACTCTGAAGATTTTCCCATATTGAACCATCGGATGTCTCCAAAGACTTACCCTTGGAGACAATAACAATGACAATTAAAAAAATCGTTCTAACCGTATTACCTAAAAATGTCATCAAAAACTATTTTTAAACTGATGCAACTGCTGGATCATACACACAATTCTTATACCTTTGCCATCAACATATCCCTCTTAGATCCTCCAGAATACTTAAAGTGAAGTGCTCAATCGTGTGTGTGCAATAATTAACAACTCAGTTCTAATTTCCACTGAAGACCTACTCTTGACATTGCTTTTATAGCACAGACTTTCCACTGTTTTGAATGTTACCATTAAAATATTAAATACCATGTGCTAACTAAATTTCATGGTCTGTTCAGCCTGTCATTATTCACTTAACCTATCATTTTGAGAACTCAATAACTGTGGCAAGGAAACTACTTCTGTGTCATCACCCCAAGAATAAGTCTCCTTTCTTCACAACAACTAAAATCAACTGTGCTCTTTTTACTTTTATCTTCTGTCTTATTTGCATTACTTCATACTCCCTATTGTAGCGTGCAACCAGTTTTTTTGCCAGCCTAACATAGCTTATGAAATAGGAAGAAAAATAATTTGGGGCAGTGTAAGTAAATACTGGGTGTGGTGTTAGAGTGCTTGCATATCAAAGCTGGCACAGCAGTGATGATATTAGAAAGGACAAGGAATGCTAAAGAATATCAAATTATTTAGAATGGTTTTGGTTTCTCAGACAATGGTCCTACCATTTAGGGGTTTGAGACTTCCATGATTTTTTTCATTTCCCAGACACATTCTTTACAAGGCCTTGTTGGGGAAAAATGTCAAAACAAAGGACAGATTATCCTTTTATCTTCTTCCTAGTGATATCGTAGGTTTGGTAAAGCCTTAAAGTAATGGTGCCAAATGTTGTTTTATTACCAAGTTATATTAGTGGATGCTTTGGTTACTACTTAGACCACTCCTGAAGAACTAAAGCAATCACTGCCTAATTTGCTGCTGTTATACATAGCTGATGTCTGCCCACTCCTAGTATTTTCCTCATTTGAAGTGAACCACCTTGCTCAAATTCATGTCATTTTCCCATGGGGAGCCTCAATTCTCTTAGTTGTCAATGGGTTATAAATACCAAGTCCCCAGAACAACTGTGCTTAGACATCCCAAATCTGATTATGATTAGATCTTAAGGAGTAGATTATTATCCTTTAAATAATCCCTGGCTTCTTTCTAAAATACAACAAACAACTGCGTAATGTCAACCAGAATTTAGTACCTTTTAATTTTACTTCATTTTGTTTTTGTTCTAACAGTTCATATTAGAGACTGCTAATATACAAATTCTGGCATCATCACTTACCTCATTATGCCAGGATACTCTTCTTATGAAAGTGGGTCTGGGTAGAAATTTAAGGAAGAATGATGCTTGCATCAAGGTAATGTGCATTTTCAATTTTAGTGAGCACTGACAAATTTTCTTTGCCTCCACATCTTCATGGATAACCAATGTTATTAGTCTGGTACAGTGCATATTATTTTAGAGGAATACTGATTTTTATACCACTGGGTTTATGTTTTAGATGATTATAGACATTTACCTTATTAAGATTTATCATTATATTAGAGTCAATATGAGATACACTTGCTCACTTTTGGAAAAGGTTACTATCGGCATAGTAGATGTTTTTGTTCCAACTTCATGAATCTCATCCTCAATATCAACTGCTTACTAGAACCACTGAACAACAATTTAGATTTTGTTACCATAAGACACTGAAATGGGTTGAAATAAATTTAGCTCAAGGCTAAATAAACAATTTCCTCTTGTGTTTTATTTTAAGGTATATCTAGCTTTGTTTTTTAACAAAGAGTATCTACAATGAGATTAAATTAAATATCAAGTATGTCAATAATTGTATAAAGGTAATAGCAATAACAATAAAAACTTTTTAAGAATGAACAATAAAAAATAAACCTTTTACCATTAAAAAATTTCCAAAGAAGAATTAAACTAAAAAGACAAATACACTTGAAAGTTAAATTCCACAATAGGTTAAAGTCCAAAAGAAAAGTCTATTTCCTTTGTGAATTAAAGGTCTAGAAGAAAACCAGCAATACAGAATAGGAGGCTCCTGTCTCCCTCCACCCAGATACACCAAATTAATGTCCATTGATGGATCTCTTCCCTCCAGGACAAAGTCATACAAGCTGAGAGCCTTCTACACTCTGGGTAAATGAGAAAACATCCACATTGAAAGGGTTGTAAAAGTTGAGGTACACACTAGGACACAGATCCTGCCATAGGCACTACATCATAAAATTGGGAAAAGAATCCTTAATATCAGCTTCTTGTGTGGAGATAAGTGTTCATGCTTTGCAATTGACAATACCCTACTCTAAGGGTCCCCAGAGTTTGGATCTTAATTCAACTCTGGGAGTGGAGGTAAAAAACAGGAGTTTCTCTATATCACAGGAAAAAAGTGGTGATTTTATAAGGCACACAGCATTTCCAGGACTTCATACCCTGAGAGCAGTGAAATGAGGGGGGCCCCAAAACACAGCTCCCTGTTTCTCTCTAAAAGGGGTTTTTATGACATACTTTTCCAGTAGCTATTTAAAAACCTGGCTTCTAATGAACTTGCATAGGGGAATTAAAGGGACAGAAAAGTATTAATCCACCAAACCAACAGCAGCCTGAGAAGCAGTCCGGTACTTCTCAAGTCTTCTCCACCAACTTGCTCTAGCAGTAACTCCAGGTCTATAAAATCCTCCTGCACAGTGTCCACACATGGAGCACAGGAACTTTCAGTTTCCACCAATGGGAATGCAACCTTAGACTTCTAGCTCAAGGTGCAAAGGGGACTGGGTATGTGCAAGTCTTTTCAAGATCAGAGAACAAAGAGAAAGCTTTAAAGAGGGAAGCAACTCCCAGGGGCCAGTGTAGAAAAAGTGTTAAAGAAGCAAAGCTCTGTTTCTCCCCAGTGGTTACTTGAAAACCTGTCTTCTAACTACCTTGCATCAGGGAGTATACTCCAGCAAGAACTCAAAGTCTACCAACTTCATACTTTTCTGGTGTGTGTGTGGTGCTATTGCTAATTTGCTGAGACTGACCTTGAACTTACGATTCTCCTGTCTCTGTTTTCTGAATCACTGGGGTTACAGATGCATGCCACTGGTGCCCAGCCCAACTTTTATAGTTATTACCCATGATCACATCTCCAATCTCATACCTCTGGGAATTGAAGGGACTAGGCATATGTAAGTATCCTGAGATGACGATGAAGAGGTGGTTTTAAGCAAGCATGAAACATTTCCAGGAACTACACTTCCTAGGAGCAGTGAACTAAAAGGTCTATAACCTGCAGCTACCATTTTCTTTCTAGAAGGGGTTTACTGAATACTCTTCCAGTGTGTACTTGATGATCAGGTCTTTAATCTATTTTAGGAAGCTAACAAGGGAGACAAACTAGTCTTTGGGGAGTAGAAAGATATGTTGGAAAAATAATGAGATAAAATTTTTTACTATAGTCTGGGCTAAAGTCACAGTTTGGGGTTTGGAGAAGTCCTAAAATTAACTATCACTGATCCCAATTTGATTCCACAAAATTTATACTGGCAATGTACTCCCAAAAGACATTCAGAGTTGGGTTGGAAAACACAAAAGATTGCATTTTTCTCAAATTTCAAAGATTTCGAAGGTTTGTTAATGGATAATCACAGTGCCCAAATCAAGACTCATGAAGACATAGATTAATTAAAATTAAATCTTCAATGTAGCTCAATGAAGACAAAGTTGGGTTAAATATAGGTGTCAGTCAGTCATGATAAGCTTCCTGACAGAAAAGGGTAAGCCCTTTCAGGAAAAATAGCATACATCAATTTTTCTACTTTTCTCTTATACACAATTTGTGGTATATAGTCAAAATAACAGAACATCTGAGGAAGCAGAGAAATAAAGGCCCTAGTTAGAAGTATTCCCATAAATGCCCCAGATATTAGAACCAGCAGACAAGACCTTTAAAGCAATGATTTTTAAAATATAAAACAAGGTAAGTAAAAAGATAGACAAAATGAATGAACATGGAATATTTCAGCACAGCAATGGAAACTAAAAATGAATCCAGTAGATACTGTAGAAATGAGAAAAATCAATATCTAAAGCAAAGAATTTATTGGATTAGATAAAACGCTAATTGAAAATGTCAAAAGGAAAGATAAATAACCACGAATATAGTCCAAAAAATATTGTCTAAACTAAAGATGTGGAAAAAAAGGTAAAGAGGAAGAAACAAAGTACGAGACTGTAAGATACTATTTTAATTGTCTAAAACTGGAGCTAAACTTTTTTTTTTCTGTACAGGACCAGATATATTAGAATTTTCAAGCTGTGCATTCTTTTTTAATGACTTAACTCTACTGGTATATGGTGAAATCAACCATAAAAATAAATAAGCTAATATATTTGTCTATGTTCCCATAAAAACAAAAATAGAGTAGACTGGATTCAGTTCATAGGCCATAAAGTTTTTAGAAAGGTTGTCTAAAATAAGTATAATTATAACTTAGAAATAAAGGTAATATAGAAAAGGAAAGAAAGAATATTTGAAGTACTAATAGTTGATAATTTTCCAGAATCAAAGGAGTCAGTGAAAAATGAACAGGACAAAAACAAAACAAAATTTCTTCCAGAAATAACATGATTAAAGTGCTGAAAACCAAAGAGAAAACTTAACAGGTATATAGAAAAAAGACACATTAAATACAAAATGTCAACATTAAGAATTTTCACTGACTTATGAAACAAATACAAGTAGAAGACAATGGAATGGTATCTATTAATAATTAAAGATGGTAAGTGGGGAAAACATTCTTTAAGTAGAATTCTGTATCCAAGAATAGTACATTTAAAAAATGAAGACAAAACCACTGTTAGACCAATGAAAGTTAATGTAATTCATCACCTGCAACCAGAAGAACAAGTTCTAACAGGTATTTAAGCTAAAGGCAGAAGATCTAGTACAAACTCAAATTTTCAGGAAGGAATGAAGAATACCTATAAACAATGAGTTAATAAAAAATATAAAAGACATTTAGAGATATTTCTTAAAAAGACTAAGAGCCTCAAAAATCCACAAAAATTGTTAAATTCTGGAAAAATTGTCAATACCTACCAATTCTGAACTCTGAAAAATAACTAAAACATTGTTTTCCAAGAAAAAACAAAACACTACACCTCAATAGTAACTGCAAGTTTTGTAATATTTGTCCTATGTTATAACTCTCTCTAATCCCATTCTCTTATCCCCAGCTCCCTGGTATATTGAAAATCAATAGATAATATCTGTGGTAGATACTGTTGTGCCCAGCGGCTCGAGACCCCACAAAGACCACCAGAGACCACGATCAATGCAAGCAACAGAGTCATTTATTAGCAAGCTTGAACCTGGTCCTCCGCGCACTCGGTAACCAGTGACGCTAAGAGACCCTGAGCCCAAGTTTTGCAGGGTTTTTATAATGAAAGGCAAGCAGTTTTACAGTGTTCTTTTTCATTGGTTAACATATAAAATTATATACAAAGCATGTTAGTTTAAGTTCTGGGTCACCCTGACCTCCGAGAGGAGGGTTGTCATTATCTTTAAGTTTGCTTTTGGGTCAGCCACCTGGCCTTTACAGATAAGATAAGAGACGAGACGAAAATTCTTTGCGGCTTTTATGAGGGGTTGAGGGCAGTTTGGGAAGAGCCTCATATTTACACAGGTGCAAGCTTTTTCTATCTTTTCAATACAAAAACCAACAGTCTAGTACCAAAGAGCAGAATAGGTAGAGCAGGTCACTAAAAGATCGCTCTACAGACAATAGTGACCATTTGACCTGGAAATTTCCTATAAGGCTCCATTATCAGGAATTTTCTTTATTTGAGTTAACTCAGGACTTGCTATGTGTAAATAGCTCTTATCTTCAATGCAGTTATTCAACAAAATTGAATGTAATTGTTTACACTACAGCTTCCTGACACGTAGTTACAAATTGTAGTTAAGGAAAGGTTGATCCAAAAAAAAAAAAAAATTGAAGGGGAAAAATGAGGAATAGAATATCTACATGTTTATTTGAATAACTCTGATATATTTGGGGGGCTGTAGTAGACCACGTGTAAATGTGCTTATGAATAAACTGACAAGAGACTAATCGCTCAACTCTGGCTGATCTGATATGTTGGGACTAATGACACGTGAACTAACTCAGGCTGACTCCTTACTCCCTGGTGAGGGAGCAAGATCAAGGCCCCAAAGGCCATTTCAAAGGCGATTTCAAAGGTTAATGACGATAAATCGAACCACCGTCAGGGATTGGTTAACAACAGTTCTGGGAACGTGATCAGCTCCTGCTTGCCATATAGTCCTATGGGACTCTCACCTGCGTGAACCCCCGTGCCTTGCTGACCTTTAAGCTGATTGGTTCCCGCCTAGCCCCCCACCCTACATAAAAGCTGTGTGATTTCCTCAATAAGCGAGATTCTTGCTGTGCCTCATGCGCTGACAGATCTCCTGGCTCTGGTGTGTTTCCTTTGCCAACGACACTCATCAACCTGCTCGGCCCCGTATTCTCCTCAGGCGGGCCCTGAGGAGGTACATCGGACCTTGTTGCCCGACAGGGAGCAACACTGATAGTCACTACAGGAAGTGAAGGCTAAAGTAGAGTTGTAAACTTCTGAAACACACATACACAGCCATTCATCAAAAACTGGATAATTATCGGTTTGGAAAATTTAAAGAAATATTTCATTGTATCATTTGTAGTTCACTAATCTATCCAAATAGAGAACTCTGTGGTCATAGACACAAAAAAACACAGTTTCACATAATTTGTTCATGAAAATTGTTTAACAGCAACAATAAAACAACTCTGAAAGGAGCAGAATCTAATTTCCATATTTGTCACATTATATTACTTAAAATGTACATTTTCCAACAAAATTATAAAACATGCAAAGAAACAGAGAAATAGGGTACATACACAGATAATAATGTAGTCAAAGGAAAGTGATTTTGAGGAAGTATAAATGTGAATTGACTAGAAAGATGGTTAATATCAGCTATTATTATTATATACAGGACTATATAAAGATTTAAAGGTAAGTATGACAAAACTAAATCAAGTCAAGATTAGCAATAGAGATATAAATTAACTTCAAAAGAACCAAATTCTGGGTTGCAAGGTGGAATAACTGAAATGAAAAATTCAGTAGATGGACTAAGTAATGTATCTGAATTAACAATAAAATGGAATCAATGAATATTAGGACAGGACAATTGAAATAATACAGTTTGAGTAAGAGAGGAAAAAAATGAGGAAAAATAGAGCCTTAGATATCTAGGAGGTACCATTAACATATACATAATAATATTTCTAGAGAAGAAAGAGAGAGAAAGAACACTTGAAGAAATAATAGTCAAAACTTCCCCAAATTTATGAAAAACAGTAATCTGCATTTGCAAGAAGTTCAACAAACTTCAAAAGTATAAACTCAAAGAGCTGCACACCTACATACATTATACTGTCAAAATAAATATCAAAGAGACAGTCTTGATTGCAACAAAAGAAAAGCAACTTATCATGTATTCTTGATAAATTCTTGATAAAATAGCTAAATATTCATCAGAAACCATTGAGACCAGAAGGCACTGGAATGATAAATTCAAAGTGATGAAAGTAAAGGAGGAAGACTGTCAACCAAGAATTCTGTATGCAGGAAGACTATCCCAAAATTTAAGAAGAAATTAAACTATGCCTCAATAGACAAAAACAGAACCTGTCATTAGGCGATCTGACCTACAAGTGATACTAAATGGTAGCCCTTCAGGCTAAATAGGACTCTAGATATTAATAAGAAGTTGCATAAAGAAAGAAAGGAATGATAAACTACAACAAAATTATAAAATACAACATTTTATGTGCAACTTTTTTGTTTTCTATCAAATTGCAAAGAAAACTGTTAAAAGTAATAATTATAGAACTATTTTAAATAGCTTATAAATAAAAATAAAATCTGTATGACAATAATCCTATGAAGGATGGATGAGGGAAAACAGGTATATTGTGCTAAAATTTTGTGTAGCATTAAAATTAAGTTGGGCTGGAGTTGTAGCTCAGTGGTAGAGTGCTTACCTAGCATGTGTGAGGCACTGGGTTCAACTCTCAGTACTGCATATAAATAAATAAAATAAAGGTCCACTGACAACTAAAAAAAATGTTTAAAAATTAAAAAATAAAATTAAGTTGGTATAATTCTAAACTACATTGTATTCAATTAAAGTAATAATTGTAATCCTCAGGGGCAGCCCAAGGGAAAGCTCAAAACATATAGAGAAAGGAGAATAAAATTGTGTTCTAGAAAAGATCTATAAATAGAAAAGCAGGCTTTAATGGAATAAGAGAAGGAAAAACAGCTACACAAAACATACAAAAGAGCAATTTGACAGGTTTACATCCTATCTTAACAATTAAAGTAAACAAAAAGAGATTCAACACTGCAGTCAAAAGACAGATATTGGCATGACAGAAAAATAAACATGGTCCAAATATATGTTGTTTAGAATAAACATATTCAAAGAAACAAATAGTTTCAAAGTAAATGGTAAAAAGAGATAAACCATGAAAATAGTACTTAGAAAAGATTTAGAGTGGCTACAATAATATCATATAAGATAGAATTTAAGACAAAAGTTGTCATTAAAGACAGATTTTTCATTATAAAAGGAACACACAAAACTTCTAAAAGTAGAAACACCTAATAGAATCCTTAAATATGTGAAAGAGTAAAGAAAGAATAGAAGAGAGAAATAGATAATTCAACTATAATCATTGAGATGTTAATACCTGGTTTTGAATAATGGATGGGATAACTAGACTGAGGATCAACAAAAAATATGAGACCTAAACAAAACTGTAAACCAACTGAACTTAAGAAACATCTATAAAAGTATCTACTTAACAGCATGCTTATTAAGCATACATGGAACATTCTCCAAAAGAGACCATGTATCAGCCACAAAGGAAATTTACATAATTTGATAGTATTGAAATCATATAAAGAAATTTCTCTGACCAAATGGAATATAATTTTTAAAAATCAATAAAATAATTTTGAAAATTGTTATGGTTTGGATATGAGGAGTCTGTAAAACTCCTGTATTAATGCAGGAATGTTCAGAAATAAAATGCTTGGACTAATGAGAGCTGTAATATAATCAGTGCATCCTAGTTGGAATGGACTGACTGGGTTGTAACTGAAGCCAGGTAGGAGATGGCTAGAGGAGGTTTTGTCACTGGGGATGTTCCCCGTAAGGATGCATCTTCTCCGTAGCCCCTTGCTAACCTGACCATGACCTAAGCAGCTTTCTTCTACTCGGACCTTCCACCATGATGTGTTGCCTCACCTTGGGCCCAGAACACTGGAGTCAGCCCTGTATGGATTGAGACTTCTGAACCCCTGAGCCCCTAATAAACTTTTCCTCCTCTAAATTGTTCTTTTTGGGTATTTTGTTCACAGTGACATAAAGCTGAGTAAAACAAATTAAAAACACACTGCTAAATAACAAATGGGTCCGTGGAGAAGTTACAATGGAAATCAGAAAACACATAGAGGTTAATGAAATGAAAACACACACAAAAAAAACTAAGAGACTACAGTTAAAGCAGCACTAAGAGAGAAATTTCTAACTTCAAATGACTCTAATAAGAATAAAGACCTTAAATGAATGATATAAACTTCATCGTAGGAGAGCAGAAAATAAAAAACTAAAAACCCAAGAATGCAGAAGAAAGGCAATAGTAAAAACAGTAGAAATTAATGAAATGGAGAATAGAAAAGTAATACAGAAAGTTAAAGAAATTCATCTATACATTTATAGTCAATTGACATTGGACAATTGAACCATTACCATTCAATAGGGAAATAGTCTTTAAAACAAGCTCACACGTGAGACAATACAAGAAGGTTCAGAGGAGAAATGATTGGGTTGTGAGAATCTTACTTAACCCAAACAGTGACTTGATCCCCTGATAGGGAATAGCTGAGTGGTAACTGAAGTAGTAGGATGTGGTTGGAGGAGGTGGGAATTGGGGCCTGACTTGGGTATATATTTGTATCTGGCGAGTGGACTCTCTCTCTGCTTTCTGATCATGATACGAGTGGCTTCCCTCTGCCGCCCTCTCCCACCATGATATTCAACCTCACCTTGAGCCCTGAGCAATGGAGCTGGCCTTCTATGGACCAAGACCTTTGAAGCCATGAGTCCTCAAATAAACTTTTCCTCCTTTAAAATTGTTCTGGTCAGATCTTTTAGTCACAGCAGCAAAAAAGTTGACTAAAACAACAGTGATGGAGCAATTCAATATACACACACACACAAAAAAATGAACTTGGATCTATACCTTACACCACACAATAAAATTAAAAAATAATTTAAGAGCAAACAGTAAAAACTTAAATTACAAAATTATTATCAGAAAATATGAGTGAATCCTGGTGGTTTTTGATTAGGCTATGTAGAGTTATACATAACAAACACAAACAAAGAAATTGATATATTGAATATCATCACAATTTTAAACTTTTGTGTTTCAAAGTATAGCATTTAAAAAGTGAATTTGGAATGTTACAGGACAAGGGTCTGTTGTGAATCTAAGGCAATCATAGCAGTCCTATCTCACTGGTTCTTGTGATCGTGTCAGAAAGATTTCAAATTTATTGCTTAGAGTAGCAGGCATGAGTTTATTGAGGGGATAGGAAAAGGGAAAAGGGGGTATAGTCTTAAGGGAAAGAATGGGAGAGAAGAATGACGTGCCCCTCCTGCCCTCTAGTTTTATTGGGGAAGTTTACAGAGTCCTGCCCAGGTCCACTTCTTGATTTTTGCCTGTCAGCAGGATGACATCAGATTTTCAACTCTCCACTGCTCATGACAACTCTAGGTCACTCTGGGCAATGCTGACCAATTCCAACTGGAACCTGTTCTTACAGATTTTATGGTTAGGGGGGAATTATCCTTATCTTCCTGAGTTCTGGAACCTGGTCTGTGTAAGTACCACACAAGTCCTCCCCTCCAGGGTAACCTGTATTCTTATCAGTATTTTGGACCTGTATTTCTCATACAGATAACAGGTTGCTTGCTGAGGAACGTAACATCCCCTATTGACTTAAGCCAGGCAGGGTTGCAGGAAAATTGTTTTTTAAAAGAAAGCACATGGGTGTCAGAACAGTGGGCCCAGTTTATAGAATTATCCCCTTAACCTCATGTTCCCACTGCTCATGTCTGTCTATTACCTATCAGGAGAAAACACTTGCAAATCACATGCTAAGAGTATGGCAGAGTAGGAGATACCAGCTCTTATTCTACCACAAAAATCAACAATTAGACATTTATCCATTAATGAAAACAGAGTCTAGAGGGGGCCTAAGGATCCAATGAAGAGCCTTTGGCAACAGAATAGAACAAAAAACAATCACTGGGATTATCAACATACCTGAGACATCTGGGAATAATTAAAAACAAAGGACAGGGAATATTAGTATCAGCCATACCCAAGTGCCACCATGATGATCCCCAAAGCCTACTCTTCTTGTGCTTGTAACAACCACAAAGAAAGAGAGATGCTATTGTGACCCTCCCCTACAAGAAGGGTCTGCTGTTATGCTATCCCAATACTAGAACTTCCATTCCACTAAACTGGCATGTACCCAAGACCCCAGAGCTGCTGTCACTCCCACGCATGTCTATGATCCATATTCCAGTTCCACAGCCACATCACATTTGCTCACATCTCAGGCACTAGAGCCATTGCTAGTATAGACTAAGCCCTGCTATAAGCCCCAGTGCTGCTGTCACTGTGCACATGCCCACACTCTAGGCCTTAGATCCACCACTGTTCTATGAGTTGCAATGCCTCAAACATTGAAGCCACCACTATAGCAAGCTAGCCTGTTCCTTGGACCCTGGAACTTACACCACACCAGGTATGTGCACATTCCCTAGCCACTCTGCAAGTACCAGTTTCATGGACACCAGAGCCACCATGGCAATAAGAATGTCTATGCCCCATTCTCCATAGGAATAGTAGATCTGCATATATCCACATTCTAGATCTCAGCTCCCTGTCTTGTTCATTATCACCTACACCTCACACACAATTACTGATGTGACAGTGGGAACACCTATGCCCTAGGAACTGGTGCCACTACTTCCCCAGACTCTAGAACTGTGGCTTCTCAATGACTGTTTGAATCCTAGGTCTCAGTTCTATGACTTTCCACAGAAACTGCACAACAGACAACAGTGCATCCATCATCATGAGCATGAATGCCACTGGGCCTGGCAACCACAGGAGTCCCCTTGTCCATGAAAGTAAAAGGTATTAGTAGGACCAAACCCAGAAACCTTTGCAACCAAAAACTCCACCAACACTTGTCACCACTATGGATACCCCATAACCTTGGCCACTGAGGACTCCTGCAATCTTTGACAATGCTAACCTTAGCTTACAGCTGCACAGAAACTACAACACTATACCCTTACCACAGCTAGAACCCCTTCAGCTGGCATACTCAACCCTCCCATATAGATGGAGGTCTTTCCCACTGTCATCAGTCTATAAACTCTGGAAGAGCTGATTATTCCATCAAATGTACAGATATTAGTGCAAATAAATAATGAACATGAAAACCAAGGATGTATGAAGCCACCAAAGGTACATAATAATTTTCCAGTAAATGACCTCAACATCTATAAATTGCCTTACAAAGGAATCAAAGTACTTTTTAAGAAATATCAGTAAGTTAAAGAGAACACAGATAGGCAAATCACAAAAATCAGGACAATGGATGAAAAAATTAGAACTTCAACAGAGAAATGATAATAAAGGAATAGAAATTCTGTTGCTGAAAAATACAATGAATGGAGTTAAAAATGTAAAAGAGAGCATCAACAGAAGACTTCAACATACAGAAGAAATAATCTGTGAACTTGAAGACAGGTCATTTGAAAATATCCAGTAAGAGGAAAAATAAGAAATGAATGAAGTCTATGGAATCTATGAGATAGCATTGAGAGAAAACTTTAGCATTATATGATTTTAAAAAGAAAGACAGGGACAAAGATATCATTTAAAGAAACAATGACAATATTTTCTAAATCTGAGGAAAGATGTGAAAATCCAGGCACATGAAGATCAAATGTTCCTAAACTGGTTAAATATCAAATTTTCCATACAGGTAAAGAAGAAAGAATTCACCAGGATACTACAAATCAAACTGTCAAAAATCAAAGACAAAAAGAAAATCTGAAAAGCAGCAAGAGAAAAGAGACTTCTGGTATGTGAGGTGTTATAGTTTGGGTATGAGGTGTCCACCAAGAGCTCCTGCATTATGTTGGAATATTCAGAAGTGAAATGATTGGCATATGAGAGCTATAACTTAATCAGTCCATCCTAGTTTGAATAGACTGGATGGTAACTGTAGGCAGGTGGAGTGTGGCTAGAGGAGGTGGGTCCCTGGGGGCAAGCCCTGGAAGGGTATGTCTTCCCTGCCTCCATCCCCTCTTATTCTCTCTACTTCCTTGCTGCTATGAGGGAACAATTTCCTTTACTTCCTTCTGCCATGTCATTACCCCGTGATATACTGTCTTATCTTGGGTCAGAGCAATAGAATCTGTTGTCTATGGACCGAGACCTTTGAATCACAGCAACATGAAGCTGGCTAAAACACGAGGGAAGACCATAAGGCTGTCAATGTTGTTTAAACATAATTTTCTAACACTTTTGAAGACTAAGAAGATCAAGATGTCAGGTAATTCACTTCCTAGTGAGGGCTCTTTTTATGGCTTACAGATGATTGACTTCCTGTTTTGTCCTCGCTTTGTAGAAAAGAAAGCTCTGATTTCTCTTCCTCATCTTAAAAGTACATAAATGCTAAAAAAAAAAAAAAAAAAAAACAAAACTAAGGCCCCACCCTTATAAACTCATTTAACCTTTAGCACATCCTACAGGTCCTATTTCCATATACATTCACATTGGCAGTTAGGGTTTAGATATCTGAATGTAAATTATACAATTCATTCAATAGTCAACAAAGAACTACACAAACAACAAAGACCTGTCCTCTTTTGTAGGTGGGGAGGTCATGTCTCTATTTCTGACTAGTGAAAAGACCATGTAAAATTCTTAAGTCTGTTCTTTCCTCTCAAAGCAATAAAAGAAGCATGTATCAAAATGTTATCTAAATATCTTGGACCTCTATGCCACTGCATGGATTAATAAATGCATGGAAAGTCATCTATATTCACATATATTTGTGTGACTAATAGACATACTGAAAAACCATTAAGACTTTTATGTTATCAAATATACAACATAATAAAAACATTTAAAAAGTAGGAAGAAAAGGAAATTCCTTAACTTGATAAAGGGCATTTATTAAAAACCCAGAGGTAATATGATACTTGTTGGTGAAAGGCTGAGTACTTTCTTCCTAAGATCAGAATATAGAGAGGAATGTGTTCTGTTAACCATTTCTATATAACATTGTAACAAAGATCCTAGCTTGAGAAGTTAGGCAAGAGAAATAAATTAACGCACTAAGGACACATTGGAAAAAGGGCAGTCTTTTCAATAATGTAGGCAATTTGGGTATCCACATGCAGAAGAATGAAACTAGACCCCTAACTCTTATCAGTTACCAAAATCAAGTCAAAACGTAGGAAAGACAAATATAAGACCTGAAGCAATGAATCTACTACAAGAAAATGTAGACAAAACACTTCAGGACAATGGAATGGACAAGAATTTTGGTGGGACAAGACTCCAAAATAATAGGAAAGTAAAGCAAAAATAGATGAATGGGATGTATAAAACTAAAAAGCTTCATCACAGCAAAGAGCAGAGTGCAGAGACAATCTATAGAATGGAAGAAATATTTGCAAACAATACATCTCATAAGGGTTCAATCACCTCAATATATAAGGAACTCAAAAACTTAACAGTAAAAAAGCAAATAACTTGATTAAAAATGGGTAATTTATCTAAATAGACATTTTCCAAAAAAAGATATACAAATGGTCAATAGATATATGAAAAAATGCTCACATCATTAATCATAAAAGAAACACAAAGCAAGATCACAATGAGTTGTCACCTCAGTCCAACAAGAATGACCATTATAAAAAAAATAAAAGGTAATAAATGCTGGCAAGGGTGTGGAGAGCAGGAAAGTTTTGCACAGTTGCTGGGAATATAAATTAGTATAGCCCTTATGGAATACAGTATGAACATTTCTCAAAACATTAAAAATAGAATTGCCATATGATCCAACAATTCCACTACTGGGCACATACTCAAAGAAAATAAATAAGTATATTGAAGAGCCATCTGCACTCCCATATTCATTGCAGTGCTATTCACAATAGCTGAGAAATGAAAACGATCTACGTGTTCATCAACAAATGATGGCAAAGAAAATTTAGTAGGAGTTGGGTACATAGCTCAGTGGTAGAGCACTCTCCTAGCCTATGTAAGGTGCTGGGTTTGATCCCCAGCACCCTAAAAGAGAAAAGGAGGGGAAGAAAGGGAAAAAAAGAAAGGGAGGGAGGAAGGAAGGAAGGAAGGGAGGAAGGAAAGATGTAAGGAAATTAGATACATATATACATAATGGAATACTATTTAATCATAAAAAGAATGAAATTCGTCATTTGTGACAACATGGATGGAATTGGAGGACATTATGTTAAGTGAAATAAGAAAGGAGGAGAAAAATAAATACCTCAAGATTTCACGCATATGTGGAATCTAAAAAAAAATCAATCTTGTTAACAGTTGAGACAATAGTGGTTACCAGAGACTGAGAAGAGTATATGGGAGGGTGAGATGGAGAAAGGTTCATCAGTGAGTATCAACTTACAGTTAGATGGGAGTAAGAATTTCTAGGGTGCTGTTACACAGTAGGGTGACTATAGATGTATAAAGAAGCTAGATAAAAGGACTTTGAGTGTTTCTGCCATAAAGAAGTGATAAATATTTGAGGAGATATATTTTACCTGACTGTTCAAAGTATACATGTATCAAAACATCTCATGTTATGCCATTTTGTTTTTGTAAATTGAAAAAAAATTACCAAAATATAAATTAATTAAGGCATCCAGATCAGAAGGAAGAGCAAACCCATCTCTCTGAAGAGAATTTAATTTCATATATGGACAATTATGAGGAATCCATAAAGAAATTATGAGAACTGAAGAATAAAATCAACAAGTTATGAAATTTACAAGTTATGTTTCTATATATTAGCAATGAGCTGTCTAAAACATAATCAAGAAAACAATTCTATTTATAATATTATTAAATTGAATAAAATAGAGTAGAAATGAAATAAAATATTTAGGAATAGACTACTAAGCAGGTGAAAAACTTGTGCTCTGAACATTACAAAACATTTTTTTTCTGGTGCTGGGGATTGAACCCAGGACCTTATGCTTACTATGCAAGTACTTTACCGCTGATCTATATCACTAGCCCTATAAAACATTATGGAAAGAATATATTATTGAAGACCTAAATACAAGCAAATGCACCTGATATTAATAAATCAAGGGCTCAGTATTGTGAATATGATAATATTCCCATAGTTGATTTATAGATTCAACATGCATTCTATCAAATTCCCTGCTTGATTTTAGCATAATCTTTAAAGTTGATGCTACCATTCTTAATGGAAGTCTTAGGGACCAAGAATAGTCAAAGGAATCTCTAAAATAACACCATTGGAGTACTATCACTTCAATGTTTCAAACTTACTCCAAAGCTTTAGTAATCAAGAAAGGGTAGAACTGGAGTAGGATAAATACATGAATGAATAGAATTCAGAAGTAAACCCTCACATTTGTGATCCATCCAGTTTTACCATTAACATAAAATAATTCAATGAGAAAAGAATTAATGTTTTCAACAAACTTTTCTGGAACAAACTGATATCCTCATGCAAAGAATGAAGTTGTAATCCTTCTTCATACAATATGAAAATTAACTGAAAATACATCAAATACCTTTATATAGGATCTGTAAGCATATTATGCTGAGAAGAAATCATAAGAGAAAACTTTTGTGACTATTAGGCAAAGCCTTCGTAGAACAATAAAAGAAAAAGTGATAAAAAAATAGACAAACTGAACTTCATAAAAAATAGAAAAGTACATATATCAAGAAAATGAAAATGTAACTAGAGTATGGACAAAATATTTACAAATCACATATCTAATAAGAGTCTTTTATCCAGAATATATATATAATTCTTACAACTGAGCAACAAAAATATAAATAATATAAATATAGGTGAATGATTTAATGAAAAGTTTATCCAATGATAAACACTCATCCAATCAGCGCACACATGTTGAACATCATTAGTCATTGGAAAGATGCAAATTCAAACCACAATGCTACACCTCTTCACATCCACTGGGATGGCAATAAAATAAAGACATCATAAAAAACATTTTCAAGGATGTTGTAAAACTGGAACCATTATTTATTGCTGGTGGAGTTGTAAAGTAATGCAGCTGCTTGGAAAAAGAGTTTGGCAGATCTTCCATATGTTCATCATGGATTTACTATATGCCTCAGCAATTCCACACAGATATACAAATGGGAGTATTGAAAACAGCTATTCACACACAAAAAAATCATTCATGAATGTTCATAAGAACATTATTCTTAACATAAAGTAGAAGCAACATTAATGTCCATTGACAGATTTATGGCTTGACAAAGTATGATATATCTATAGAATGGAATATCATTCAGCCATTTAAAAGAAGGACATCCTGATTCAGTCAACAAGACTAATGAACCTTGGAAACATTATACTCAGCCAAAAATTCAGACACAAAAGACCACATATTGTTTGATTATATTCATATGAAAAGTCCATAATAGTCAAAACCATAGAGATAAGAAGTAAATTAGTGATTTTAAGGACTGAGGGGAATAGGGAAAAGTGAATAACTAAAAATGATGACAATTGTTTTTTGAAGTGAAGAAATGCCCTTCATGGGGATGACAGAACAACACAGAGAATATGCTGAAAACTACTGAATCAAATCCTTTTAAATGGAGGAATTGAGTAATATGTGAAGTATATTTAAACAAAAGAGCAGAAAATACAAATGGAGACATGTCAAAAGGACTGAGGCCAGAGCAAAGAAGTTCATACTGGCATATTATGTACAATGAGTACATCAAAACAAACAGTGATGTTAAATGAATTATAATCCATTTGAAATATGAAATCATGTGTTCAAAGGCATAAAGAGGAAAAAAGAAGAAAATAAAATATAATGATTAAATAGGATTTTTATGTAGTTTCAAAGTACTTCCACCTAAATTATTTATTTACTACAAAGAGACAATAGTATCTTTCTATTATATAAAAGCCTAAAAACCACTATCTGAATCAAATGATTGCTAAGCATAACATCCGTTGCTGGACATATCAAAGTTTAATTAAGTGTAATTAGAAGACAACATCACTCTTTTCAAAAATGCATCTAGTGTTCATTAAGTAGGATTTGTTTTATGTTCTGTTTATTATCATGCTTCTCTCTTCATTTAAACAGCAAACTCTCTTTATATATGTTTTGCAGAGCTGCAATTGAACTTGAGGCCTCACACATACTAGGCAAACACTCTACCACTAAGATACACCCCCGGTTCTCTTCATAATTTAAATAAAAGAAATTCAAGTTATTTTTTAACCTATGGAACTGATTAATCATATTCATAATGATATCACAATTAATGCTTTACTTAAGGAAAGTGTTCTTTCTTCTCCTATCCTTCCTTTTCAGTTTCTCAATCTTTGAGTATATGTGAATATAAAACACTCCCACAAAATTCATATTTATTGGTACTAGAAAATAGAAAGAAAGATGCTCTTGTTAATATGTTTATAATGTAGAGAAAAAATGAACTAAGATAATATTTTCTCTATAGATGTCATTTTTCTCAATAAAATGAAAAAGAATGAAGAAAAAGATTAAGATTGTAAACAGCAGGTTAAAGGAGCATTGAAAAAATATAATAATCACTGCAAAAGCTGAAGTTCAATAGAACTGGAAATTACATGGAGAAGTTGCATGCAAAATTATAAGTCATTTTTGTAAAAGCTCCTCAAGCCCATGATGCCAGTTCATTTGTTACTGAAGAAATATTCAAAATTCTCCCCATTATGTAAAGAAAAAAATGAATTTATTCATGAATATAAATGCACTCATTTCTTGTGTTGTCCTAAACTGTACTTTCTCCTACCAGCAAGCATCTGTAGGTTTTACTTTGTTGAAAGTCACTCAAAATGAATACCATCCAAAGCAGTTCCTTTGCCAGCAAGAATTAACCTTCAGAAACCCCTTCAAGAGCATAAGTAGTTTAGGACAGTCACAGATTTACCACTGACTTTTTTTCTTTTCATTTACCCCTTCACTTTTTAATTCTCTGGCATCCATTACCTGAGGATTTGACCTAGAAAAAAGGCAGCTAAAAAAGGCAGAAGAATGCAGTATCATTGCCATTGATAACATCATCACACACATCTATCCGAGGCTACATAAAATTCAGTATTTATGAACACAGAAACAATCTTACAGTTTTTCACATTGGTTTTGTTTCAATTTATGACAAAGGACTAACTAGAGAAGTTGCAAAAAGTGGTCACACTTAATGTGATCTTTAAGCAAATGTTTATTCATGAAGTACCCATTTCCCTGCCGGCACTCTCCAGCTGACTGGTTACTCAGCATGTACTGTAATAATCACCACATGCTACGCTGGCAGGCACTCAGCAGCCAGCAATAAGGCATCTGCTATGCATTCAAAAACAAATATCAAACGTAATTCTCCAGAAATTTTGTAGGGATTTTATATAGATTAGAGACTATTAGTCCCTTTTGGGGGACATTTTTCTTAGACTAAAGGTATATATATTTCTATTATTTTGATTCATGAAATTCTTTGGAAAGTGTTGGCAAACAGAAATACATGCACACCCAAAGAAACCCTTAACTTCACAAATGAATGGCCCATTGTCTTCTATCTGAGAAGATTTTGATTATTTTGACTCTCACGGTAAGGAATAGAGTTTATACTGTGACTCATCACATATATATATGTATGTGTGTGTGTGTTTCTTTATATACCCAGCTGAAATAAAATTTTCAACAATTTTGCAAGTGATATCTAAGTAATGCTAAATTTGAAAAATGTGTTTGTGATACTACTAATTTTTTTGACTGAAAAATATCTATAGAGTACTTATTCAGTTTCTGTATAATATTGTATATGTTCAAATACATTAAAAAGTGGAAGATTTTATAAATAACTCCAATCACTATTTTAATAATTACTTACTATTTGACCTTGCAAATCAATAGTTTAATTCTGTGTACTCATTAAAAGATAAATGTAACATAATTCTACAAAATTATTTTGAAGTTGATTTTTATAAAACACCATCTGAATACTTATACTTTGTTATTTTAATCAAACCAAGTAAGATTCTGAGAGAGAATAATGCTAGCTCAGCTGATTTATTGTAACTCCAATTCTCATCTACACATTTATCACGTCATATCTGAGGGACTAAAAATAAACTTATCTTCTAGTAAAGTCCAATTTGGCAATGGGCATGGTGGTGCACACCTGCAATCCCAGTGGCTCTGAAGGCTGAGGCAGGAGGATCGTAAGTTCAAAGTCAGACTCAGCACATAGTGAGGCCCTAAGCAACTAAGCGAGACCCTGTCCCTAAATAAAATTAAAAAAATAAATAAAAAAGTTGGTGGTGTGGCTCAGTGATTAAGCATCCCTTGGTTCAATCCCTGGCTCCAAATAAATAAATAAATTCCAATTTGGAAGAAATTCACAGAGCAAGTCAGTCTAACCTGAAGGTCAAACACAAATATCATCAACTAGAGAAAAAGAGTAATTATTTTAAGAGTTTTTAATCTAAAATTTCCAATGGAAACTTAGTCTATTATACTGCAGAAGATAAAACTTCATATATTTTTATATGCATACTCATTTTTGATTGCTCAGTAAGAGGAAACTGGCAGTCTAGAATTTGAAGATAGAGGGTAAAATCATTCTAAGAGAAAAAGAGTACCTGGGAAAAACACTTCCTTATCATTATAAGTCACTTGAAGTTTAGACCAGATTAGATTGTATTAGATGGTGGTAGGATAAATACTTTGAAGCAAGTTTGACACTGTAGCTTTTAAAATGAATGAAACTAAAATGTTATTATCAACCAAAGAATATGGAAGCAGCTTAAAGTGAATGCAAAGTAAAAGATTCTACCCAGAGGGGGATCCAAGATGGCAGACTAGAGGGTGACTGCAATTCCTGTCACTCCAGAACCCAGGATTCAAGAAGGGGAGGCATTGAGAGACTTGGACCAACATAGAGCTGCAGGGTGAGTCTCTCCCACCAGGTGAAGCTCAGCCCGGACAGCAGTCCTGGACCGGGACAGCTTCTCGGAGCAGGGCAGGGCAGCCAGAGACCTCCCCAAGCAGCCCTGCTCCCTCCGGTGTGCGGCTAGATTCACAGCCAGCTTCTTGGAGCAGGTCACCCAGTGAGAGTTTTTCCCCACAGAGCCAACCCCAAGCCCAGGACCCAGTGGCGGGCTCCGGCCCGCAGGCTGCATCTGGGACCAGGGCAGGGCAGTCAGAGACTTCCCCAAGCAGCCCTGCTCCCTCCGGCAGCAGGTGGGGTCCACAGCCAGCTTCTTGGAGCAAGCCCGCCCAGTGACAGCTTTTCTGCACAAAGACAACCCCAAGTCCTGAACCCAGCGGTGGATCCCAGCCTGCAGGCAACTTCTAGGACCAAGGCAGGACAGGGAGAGGCTTTCCCCTAGCAGCCTGGCTCCCTCAGGTGGGGGGCAGGCCCTGTCTATAGCCAGCTTCTAGGAGCAGGACCGCCCAGTGAGAGGATTTCCATGCAGAACCAGCCCTAGCCCTGGACCCAGTAGTGGGCTAGGGGCAGCTTTCTTTGGAAGCACTGCCTTATCAAGTTCCTCCAAGACTTCAGGCTACTGAAGGCTGGGAGGTGATACACTGGAAATCTACAGGGACACTATAAGCCAAAGAGGAAATCTGCAATATCTCAGAGTCCCACTGATATCTGACCAATATGAGAAAACAAGGGAAGAAAATGTCCCAAACAAACCTAGATACTATATCAATAAAACCCAATGACAGCACAGTAGAAGAAATGTCAGAAAGGGGGTTCAGAACGTACAAAATTAAAACAATCAGGGAAGAAAACAAGGAGATGAAAGAGCAAATGCAGGCATTGAAGGAAGAGATGAAAGAGCAAATGCAGGTATTAAATGATCGCACCAATCAATAGTTAAAAGAGCAAATACGGGAAGCAAAAGATAATTTCAAAAAAGAGTTAGAGATACTGAAAAAAAAAAAAACAGAAATCCTTGAAATGAAGGAAAAAATAAACCAAGTTAAAAACTCCATAGAAAGCATAACCTAAAGTATACAACACCTGGAAGACAGAACCTCAGACATTGAAGACAAAATATTTAATCTTGAAAACAAAGTTGACCAAACAGAGAGGATGGTAAGAAATCATGAACAGAATCTACAAGAATTAGACCAAACAGAGAAGATGGTAAGAAATCATGAACAGAATCTACAAGAATTATGGGATATCATGAAAAGGCCAAATTTAAGAATTATTGGGATTGAGGAAGGCTTAGAGAAACAAACCAAAGGAATGAAAAATCTATTCAATAAAATAATATCTGAAAATTTTCCAAATCGGAAGAATGAAATGGAAAACCAGGTACAAGAGGCTTATAGGACACCAAATATACCAAATTACAACAGACCCACACCAAGGCACATTATTATGAAAATACCTAACATACAAAATAAAGACAGAATTTTAAAGGCCACGAGAGAAAAGAATCAAATTACATTCAGGGGGAAACCAATAAGAATATCAGCAGATTTTTTAATCCAGACCCTAGAAGCTAGAAGGGCCTGGAACAACATTTACCAAGCCTTGAAAGAAAAATGATGCCAACCAAGAATCTTATACCCAGCAAAACTTACCTTCAGATTTGATGATGAAATAAAATCCTTCCATGATAAAAAAAAAAGCTAAAAGAATTTACGGAAAAAAAAAAAAAAAGCTGGCATTACAGAACATTCTCAGCAAAATATTCCATGAGGAAGAGATGAAAAACAACCATGCAAATCAGCAACCGGAGGAATTAGCCTAAAGAAATAGCCAAATAAAGGAGACACCAAATCATGTCAAAAAACAAAAATGAGTCAAACCATATCACAAACCATATCACAGTAATAAATCTGAACATTAATGGCCTGAACTCATCAATCAAAAGACATAGAATGACAGATTGGATTAAAAAGAAAAATCCAACAATATGCTGCCTGCAAGACACTCATCTCATAGAAAGAGATACCCATAGACTAACGGTGAAAGGATGGGAAAAAACATACCATTCACATGGACACAGCAAAACAGCTGGAGTATTCATCCTCATTTCAAATAATGTGGACTTCAAGCCAAAACTAGTCAGAAGGGATAAAGAAGGACATTACATACTGCTTAAGGGAAGCATAAATCAGCAAGACATAACAATCATAAATATATATACCCCGAACATTGGCTCATCCATGTACATCAAACAAATCCTTCTCAATTCCAGAAATCAAATAGACCACAACACAATAATACTAGGCGATTTTAACACACCTCTCTCACCACTGGATAGATCTTCCAAACAAAATTGAATAAAGAAACCATAGTTCTCAATAACACAATCAACAATTTAGACTTAAAGGACATATATAGAATATACCATCCAACAAAGAATGAATACACTTTCTTCTCAGCAGCACATAGATCCTTCTCTAAAATAGATCATATTTTATGCCACAAAACTACTGTTAGCAAATACAAGAAGATAGAGATACTACCATGTACTCTATCAGATCATAACTGATTGAAATTAGAAATAAATGACAAAATAAAAAACAGAAACTTCTCCAATATCTGGAGATTAAATAATATGCTATTATATGATGAATGGACAATAGAAGACATCAGGAGGGAAATAAAAAAATTCTTAGAAGTAAATGAGAACAAAGACACATCATATCAAAATTTCTGGGACACTATGAAAGCAGTACTTAGAGAAAGATTTATTTCATGGGGCACATTCAACAAAAGACATAGAAATCAACAAACAAACGACTTAACACTACAGCTCAAAGCCCTAGAAAAAGAAGAGCAGACCAACACCAAAAGAGTAGAAGACAGGAAATAGTTAAAATCAGAGCCGAAATCAACGAAATTAAAACAAAAGAAACAATCAGAAAAATTAACAAAATAAATAATTGGTTCTTTGAAAAAATAAACAAAATTGATAAACCCTTAGCCACACTAACAAAGAGAAAGAGGGAGAAAATGCAAATTACTAAAATTCGGAATGACCAAGGAAATATCACAACAGACACGAGTGAATACAAAACATAATTAGAAGCTATTTTGAAAATCTCTACTCCAAAAAAACAGAAAACTTCGAAGACATCAACAAGTTTCTCGAGACATATGAATTACCTAAACTGAACCAGGAGGACATACACAACTTAAATAAATCAATTTCAAGCAATGAAATAGAAGAGGTCATCAAAAGCATACCAACAAAGAAAAGTCCAGGACCAGATGGGTTCTCAGCCGAGTTCTACAAAACCTTTAAAGAAGAGCTCATTCCAATACTCCTCAAAGTATTCCATGAAATAGAGGAGGAGGGAACCCTCCCAAACTCGTTCTATGAAGCCAATATCACCCTGATACCTAAACCAGACAGAGACACATCGAGGAAAGAAAATTTCAGACCAATATCCTTAATGAACATCGACGCAAAAATTCTCAACAAAATTTTAGCAAATCGCATGCAAAAATATGTTAAAAAGATAGTGCACCATGATCAAGTGGATTTCATCCCAGGGATGCAAGTTTGGTTCAAAATCCAGAAATCAATCAATGTCATTCATCATATCAACAGACTTAAAGTCAAGAATCACATGATTATTTCAATAGATGCAGAAAAAGCATTTGATAAAATACAGCATCCCTTTATGCTCAAAACACTAGAAAAAATAGGGATAGGGATAGTGGAAACATTCCTTAACATTGTAAAGGCCATCTACGCTAAGCTCATGGCCAATATCATTCTAAATGGTGAAAAACTGAAAGCATTCCCCCTAAAAAGTGGAACAAGGCAGGGATGCCCTCTATCACCACTTCTATTCAACATTGTCCTTGAGACTCTAGCCAGAGCAATTAGACAAACCAAAGAAATTAAAGGGATACAAATAGAAAAAGAAGAACTCAAACTATCCCTGTTTGCTGATGACATCATTATATATTTAGAGGAACCCGGCAATTCCACAAGGAAACTTTTAGAACTCATAAGTGAATTCAGCAAAGTAGTAGGTTACAAGATCAATGCTCATAAATCCAATGCATTTTTATACATAAGTGATGAATCTTCAGAAAGAGAAGTTAGGAGAACTACCCCATTCACAATAGCCTTGAAAAAAACAAAATACCTGGGAATCAATCTAACAAAAGAGGTGAAAGATGTCTACAATGAGAACTACAGAACAGTAATGAAAGAAATTAAAGAAAACCTTAGAAGATGGAAAGATCTCCCATGTTCTTGGATGGGCAGAATTAATATTGTCAAAATGGCCATACTACCAAAAGTGCTATACAGATTCAATGCAATTCCAATTAAAATCCCAATGATGTACCTTACAAAAATAGAGCAAGCAATCATAAAATTCATCTGGAAGAATAAGAAACCCAGAATAGCTAAAGCAATCCTTAGGAGAAAGAGCGAAGCAGGAGATATTGCAATACCAGATCTTCAACTCTACTACAAAACAATAGTAACAAAAATGGCATGGTATCGGTACCAAAATAGACAAGTAGATCAATAGTACAGAATAGAGGACATGGACACAAACCCAAAAAAATAAAATTTTCTCATACTAGACAAAGGGGCCAAAAATATGCAATGGAGAAAAGATAGCCTCTTCAACAAATGGTGCTGGGAAAACTGGAAGTCCATATGCAGAAGAATGAAATTAAACCCCCATCTCTCACCCTACACAAAACTGAACTCAAAATGGATCAAGGACCTCAGAATCAGACCAGAGACCCTACATCTTATAGAAGAAAAAGTAGGTCCAAATCTTCACCTTGTTGGCTTAGGATCAGACTTCCTTAACAGGACTCCCATAGCACAAGAAATAAAAGCAAGAATCAATAACTGGGATACATTCAAACTAAAAAGCTTTCTCTCAGCAAAGGAAACTATCAGTAATGTGAAGAGAAAGCCTACAGAGTGGGAGAAAATCTTTGCCACTCATACTTCAGATAGAGCACTCTTTTCCAGAATCTATAAAGAACTCAAAAAACTCTACACCAAGAACACAAATAATCCAATCAGCAAATGGGCTAAGGAAATGAACAGACACTTCACAGAAGAAGATGAACAAGTAATCAACAGATATATGAAAAAAATGTTCAACATCTCTAGCAATAAGAGAAATGCAAATCAAAACTACCCTAAGATTCCATCTCACCCCTATTAGAATGGTGATTATCAAGAATACAAGCAACAGCAGGTATTGGAGAGGATGTGGGGAAAAAGGTACACTCATACATTGGTGGGGTTGCAAATTAGTGCAGCCACTCTGGAAAGCAGTATGGAGATTCCTCAGAAATCTTGGAATGGAACCACCATTTGACCCAGCTATCCCACTCCTTGGTCTATACCCAAAGGACTTAAAATCAGCATACTACAGAGATACAGCCACATCAATGTTCATAGCTGCTCAATTCAGAATAGCCAGACTGTGGAACCGACCTAGATGCCCTTCAGTTGATGAATGGATAAAGAAACTGTGGCATATATATACAATGGAATATTACTCCACCATAAAGAATGATAAAATTATGGCATTTGCAGGCAAATGGATGAAATTGGAGAATATCATGCTAAGTGAGATAATCCAATCTCTAAAAACCAATGGAAGAATGATCTCACTGATAAGTGGATGATGACACATAAGGGGGCGTGGGAGGGGTCAATTTTAGGGTTAGAGTTAGGGTAAGGGAGGGGGGCAAGAATGGAGGAAGGAAGGACTGTATAGAGGGAAAAGAGGGATGGTAGGGATGGGGGGAAGGGAAAAAATAACAGAATGAATTAACCAACATTACCCTATGTAAATTTATGATTACACAAATGGTATGCCTTTACTCCATGTACAAACAGAGAAACAACATGCATCCCATTTGTTTAGAATAAAAAAAAGTACTGAAAAAAAAAATTCTACCCAAGTTGTTTTTAAGATATTTGACCTCCAGAAAGATAGCCAAGTTGAATATGGCACAATTGTGAGACCATTCAGGTGCAGTTCTTAGAAAAAAAAAATGTTCTGTATGTATAACTCAACAGCTAAGCAAGATGAAACTCCTCAAATGTCTGGTTATGTTTATATCATAATATATAGTCATATATGCTTTATCTATAGGTAAACTCCAAAAAAATTGAAATTAAAAGTTCATACGGTCATAACAAAATCATGTCCATATAGTCTGTTTAGTTTCCTCTCTTGTACATTTATATCTTTGCAGGACTATCTTCTTAGCATTTTTAGATATCATATAACCCTTTTTTGATTTTATTTTATGAGTAAATGCTTCTAATGTCTCAAGCATATTATCTTTCCTATGAAATTCCCTTTTTCATAGACAACTTCCTTCAGGAACTCTGTATCTGTGATAATCATATTGAACTAGATTTCTAAGCCAGCATGTCTTCCTGGATTGGATCTACTGGTTTCTGGATGCTGTATTTTTCCTTCTTGTTTTACTACCTGGTATTGCAGAAACATATTCATCTCCTTTCAACAAAGAGTTCATAAGTGGTAATTTTTCCCTGAGTTCTGACACGTCTTTATTCTGTTCTTTTATTTGATTTTCTAAGTAGAAGATAAACATCAAAATCATTTTCCCTCAGATGTTTGAAGAAATATTTCCACTTTCTTTTAGCATAGTGTTGCTTATGAGGAGTTAGAAAGCAGGACAACAAAGAGGTGATTCAATGTCTCTCTCAAAAATTTTACAATTATGTCTAGCTGTGCATGTTGTTTTTCATAGGTGCACCTTTTTAATTTTAAGAATCATAACTTTTCATTTGGGGAAAGTTCCTTATTTGTTCAATCATTTTTTTCTGCCTAATTTTCAATATTTTCTCTTTCTAAAGGTTTTTAAATTAAAATACTATAGAGAAGAAAGTGAAGGACAGTGAGGGGATATATAATGAAGAGTGGAATTGCTAGAAAAAAAAGGAAAATGCACTTTTAACTGGTTTATTAGGTGAGTTAACCTCCATGAGCTAAAAATAATGAAACAGCTTGATTCTTCTTGCACTAGTGCTTTCAAACACACTCAATCCAATATCTCTTCCTCACCTTTTAATACTTGGGAGTATCACACAATTTTTTATGTCACTTTTGGATTTTAACAGTTTGAGTTTCAAGTTTCAAAGAGAAGGCAGTACAAGATCAACTTTTATCTTTCTTATGGTTCATAATCTACTCTCTCTCAATTCCTCTTATTTGATGCTCAGGGTCTAGCATGTAAGATGGAGGGAGCATACTCTGTTCATTAGTTCATTTTTCTCTTCCTTTCCCCCCACTACTTTGGTGCTTCAGTATTGGGAAAGATGAACAGAAGTCTTTTGATTTAGCTGATATTGCTTGTAATTCTCCTTTACGCTTTATTATCTTACATGGCCAAATATTATTCTCTTTTTCTTGGGATTCTTTGATGGGTTCTATGGAGATATCTTTGCCAAAGGACTCCATATTTTACCATTCCTTGACACAGAACACTAAATATTTGGTAGAATCTGTGACCTTGAATGAATCTTTTCCTTACCTACACCTGCTACCATGCTGTCATGACTGCAAGGACCATACATAAAAGTGAAATAAGCTTTTCTTAATTTCTTATTTCATATATGAAAATGCCCTTTTGGGAACTATGATACTTCTTAATGATCTCTTCTTTTGTCAGTCAATAAGCCTTGATTTACATAATAGTATCAGTATGCTAATTCTGAGTGGGAAGCCATTGATGGTGTTGCTAACAATGCTAAACATTTATCTAAAACAATTGCATATATTCTTACTAAGTATATTATTAATTATTTGCATACCAAGATATTCCAAATCACTGGGAAGGAAGGTCATTGCTATTAACAGAATGACAATTACTGAAGTATTATGGAAATTTTAAGGAAAATAAATCTTTAAAGTAGCAAGCATAACAATGGTGTGAATTAGAAGAATATCATATAACTTATTATGTTTCACAGATGTATATAAGAATATTTTCCTTCCACATACATAGAAGCTTAGTTATATGTTCATCTTCCCTGAGTTTACAGCTGCATTTTAAGAGTAAAACTAGGTAAGTTAATTAAAGATAGAATTTTATATCAGCTGATTTTTTTAGATTTAATTTGCTGGATTCATCATGGACTAAAACATTATACATTCTCTCTGCTTTGCCTAATTATGTACTACAGGAGAAGTACTCAAAAACCTCATCTTGTTCATTTGGTAGGATCAGAAACCTGACTCAGATTTTTTTCAAAATTCAACTTCAAGCCAGGTGCATATCACCCGCTTTGGATTTTTCCCCTTTTTTTCTTTTTTCAAAAGCATGGCTATAATTAGATTATGCTCTCTTTGTTCATGATTGAAATTGCAAGGATGGTGTTGGGGACAATTTGATCCAATCAGGATAATGTAAGTGACTATAAATGTGATTCAATGTGAAACATGTCCAATAGTGTGTTTCGTTTTAAATTTTCCTTTATGTGTTATTTGTTTGCATGGATTTTCAGGTTATATAGTACTAAAATCTGAGGCAGAGTGGGATTTTAATTTTAGCCATCCAACAAAGTGTTGAACAATTTCTTTCAACATGGGAAAACCCAACATTTTGAAAATGAATTCCAAATACACATGAGGAGAATATGCAAATAATTTGAGACCTGAGATACCCTGGCTTATTCTTTTACATGCTGATTACTTAAGTCTCAAGCTTGCTAAATCTGATCAATTTGATAGAAATATACATACACACACACCACACACCACACACACACACACATACCTTCCAGGGTACGGACATTTTTAAGTCTAGATCACTGAGCCATTCAGCAATTAATTTATAAATGCATAACAGAAGACATATCAGTCAGAACAGCTCTAGCACTCACTAGCAGTACTATCACTGAACTAAGTGATGCCTTATCCTTGGTTTTTTCATTTATAAAATGGGGACAAATATTAGTACTTAGAGAGTTTTTTGCAAGAATTCTGGTGAGATAACATTAATAAAGTTCTTAGCACAGAGCCTGGCACAACACTAGTCTAGTGGGTAAGACATATATTTAAATGCATGATTGCAATTCAAGAAAATAAATGTTATTATTTCTCATTGATTTTTTATTTGAGTTCTGACAACTCTGGATGGTTCTCAGTGATTGCACTGATAACTCTCTGACAACTTTGCTTCATAGTTCTCCAATTACACTCCACTTTAACTTCTTGTACTTATGACACCACTTCAGATCTTGACACTCAAATCATTCTGCTCTTAAAATGTTAAATTCTACTATTAGAACATTTGAAAACAAAGTCATCTTTTTCTAGATATCTTATTCTCTTTTTTCTTTTACGCACCTCTTTTTAACTGCTTTACTGACTCTTAGACACTACAGTTATCCTTCAGTGAACATATTATCTCATTATTTTCTTGGAGGACTAAACTTTGGAAAACAGTAGGCTTACAGCAAGGGCAGAGTGGAGGAGTCCTGAGGCTGATGATAGTGGTTCCCATTGGGTGCATACAATAAGGAGTTGTACTAGAAATTTTTAAAAGAAGAAAACTCACAAAAAGTTTTTTTATTTTTTTATTATCATTATGCACCCAGTAATTCTAAACAATGTCAGGGATAAAAAAAAAAAAAACTGCTTTCCTGAATAAATCATTTGTTTATCTAAGTTCTTTTTTTCTATTTTTAATGTTCACAGAGGTAGTTTAATGATGTGTTTTCAAGAGCAATATTTCCCATCAGGGTTTAAAGCTATTTGCAAAATAGTTTATTCTACTACTTCTAATTTTAAATGTATTGAACACTTCTAAATATAGAGAAAGACTAGCTGTTTCACATAAGAACTAGTCTGCTATGCACACAGTACTAGTAAATAAAATGGCACACATAGCAATGGTTATAAATTGATGTATCTTCTAATAAGACCATTTTGGCCTTGAACCCTTCCATCCTCACTTTCTTCTCTCTGCTTTCAGTCTGGGAACAAGTACAGGTATATGTAAAGCTTATAAATGGTTGAAAAATTTATATCCGGAAGTCTTTTACAAAGGACAAGCTTTCCTGTGAATTCAACACAAAGTGTATAAAATGTGCTAAATTTACTACTTTTTCATATACATTGATGACCTATTTCACATCTGGAGACTAGATGATGTAAAACTGGAACTCATTTGTGCTTTATACACATTATATACATGGAAAAATGCACAAAACATACAGAAAAATGTCTGAAAATGTCCAAGTATGAACACAGCAGCATATTACCTTTTGGAATTGTTTCCCTCCCACCTCCTCCACATCACTGAACAAGTACACTTACATGGTACGCTCACAGAGCTGGTTTAACAATTCCATTCCCCAAAGACAATATTTCATATGAATTTTATCAGAAAGATAAATACAAAGTAATATTTTACTACCACTACACTTCTAAACATCTAAACAGAGTAGAAGTTTCAGATAAGGTCTGAATTTGTCCGCTATGTACACAACAGTCTTGAATAAGCTGCATACCTGTAACAAGAGTTCTAATTTGAAAATGTCTTCAAAATATGAGCACTCTGGTCCTTCACTAATCCAGTGGGCTACAATACTTAAATTTTCAGAAGACAATCTTTCCTAGGAATTTTCACACTAAACATATAAAATTTGTTTACTAATTGTACTTTTGTCATGCACTGGCAACCTTGTTAACATCTAGAAAGGACAGATGTAGATTAGGACTCATTTGTCCTCTCTATACACAGCAATATACAGCAAAATGCATAACAATATGGAACAATGGTTAAACTTGCCTCTCCTCATTATAAGCACACTGGCATAGCACTGTATGCATTTCCTTCTCCTATGGAGAACCAGCACACAAATACAATGCGTACTATTCAACACATTTCATATGCTAAATTTTCAAAGAGAAATTTACAAAACGTGTTGTATTTTGACTATTTCTACTTTTAACACAAATTGGGAACCTCTGAATATCTAGAAAGGCTAGCTATTTCAGAAGAGTGCTTAGCATTGTCAACTACATATCCAGAATGAGGAATAATATGCACACACAAAACAATGGTTAGAACATGAAAAACATATGACCAGTGTGGCACAGGACCTTCTTTCCCTTCCTTCTCCTGGTCTTCTGTTCCAGGTCCTCCAACCCTCTGAACAAACGTGGACGAGTCTTATTCTTAGAGGTGGTCTAATAACTCCAGTTCAAAAACTCACTTCCAGGAGACAACTCTTTTCTGATTTTTAAAAACAAATGGGCATTTATAAGAAATGTTAGCATCTAATTCTATCATATGTCAGCAACCTATTTACATCTAGAATGTCCACATTTATGAAGCAAAAGTTTTAGAAGATGTGTTAATTTTTACTTTATCATACTTTGGCAACCTCTTTACATCTAGAATGTCCAGATGTAGCAAGAGTCTTCTTATAAAACGTTGGGGGGAAAGTTGAGAGCAGCTTTTCATATTGTATGCAGAGGCCTTCTACAATGGCCAGTAAAACTTCCCAAAGGGTGGTGGGCACTTCCAACTGACCCGGAAGGGAACGGTGTGCTCCTCTGCCGTTTCTCTCTTGGGCAGAACTGAAGACCAACCGCCCAGTGGCCGCTAACCCTTCCACTGGTAGGGTGCTGTTTCCTCACAATGGCCGCTAACTCTCCCCTCAGCCCCGTCAGTGGCAACCTCTTCCGCACAATGGCTGCTTACAGTGTTCCAAAAAGGCCGCCAACCAGAAGTTCCCCTGTCTGCAGCTAACTGTTCCACCCATCGCTGTTGTCAGGGGCTTTGCTCACCTTCCAGGACCGTAAAGCCTTTGTCCGTCATTGTAGGGAGAAGAAGGTGAGGTCTTATTGAACACGTAAAGAGTGGTCCCCCCAGGGTCCTGATTGCGCCACCCCTGGGTAACGCATGGCGAAGCTCTTAGGCGTCTACCCACTTTCTGAGGCCCTCCAAGTCATAGAGGACTTCGGAGGCCACCATTCTTGCCAGGCCACACCTGCCGCCACCCAAAGGCATCAAGTCCTCAGCAGTCATCTTGCCTGGGAGGGACGAAGTTGGACCAGGGGACCTGGCATCCCATGGGTTCCTGGCTGAAACAGAACAGGCCACGGAGTCATCAGGTAATGGAGGCAGGGCTCAGGTGTTTAGAGGCCTGGGCCCCGCCAGTGTGCAGCAGCAGAGGGGATTCCAGGTGTCTGCAGAGCAGAGGACCCAGCCTATCCCAGGGGTTCCCAGTTTAACAGCCCATCTGTGGTCTGAGGGCCCCCAGCAACAGTGGCAGGACACCCTCCATTTCCCATCATGCTACCTGCCCAAACCTGATCTAAGTTCTGAACAATTGCTGCAGGTGATGCTGAAGTTTTGGCAGTCTGTATGAATTTTAAAGATAGAAGTGCTATACAGATTCAATGCAATTCCAATTAAAATCCCAATGATGTACCTTGCAGAAATAGAGCAAGCAATTATGAAATTCATCTGGAAGAATAAAAAACCTAGAATAGCTAAAGCAATCATCAGTAGCAAGAGCGAAGCAGGGGGTATTGCAATACCAGATCTTCAACTCTACTACAAAGCAATAGTAACAAAAACGGCATGGTATTGGTACCAAAATAGACAGGTAGATCAATGGTACAGAATAGAGGACATGGACACAAACCCAAATAAATACAATTTTCTCATACTAGACAAAGGTTCCAACAATATGCAATGGAAAAAAGATAGCCTCTTCAACAAATGGTGCTGGGAAAACTGGAAAACCATATGCAATAGAATGAAATTAAACCCCTATCTCTCACCCTACACAAAACTCAACTCAAAATGGATCAAGGACCTCGGAATCAGACCAGAGACCCTGCATCTTATAGAAGAAAAAGTAGGTCCAAATCTTCAACTTGTTGGCTCAGGATCAGATTTCCTTAACAGGACTCCCATAGCACAAGAAATAAAAGCAAGAATCAACAACTGGGATAGATTCAAACTTAAAAGCTTTCTCTCAGCAAAGGAAACTATCAGAAATGTGAAGAGAGAGTCTACAGAGTGGGAGAATATCTTTGCCAACCATACCTCAGATAGAGCGCTAATTTCCAGAATCTATAAAGAACTCAAAAAACTCTACACGAAGAATACAAATAATCCAATCAAATGGGCTAAGGAAATGAACAGACACTTCACAGAAGAAGATGTACAAGTAATCAACAGATATATGAAAAAATATTCAACATCCCTAGTAATAAGGGAAATGCAAATCAAAACTACCCTAAGATTTCATCTCACCCCAATTAGAATGGCGATTATCAAGAATACAAGCAACAATAGGTGTTGGCGAGGATGTGGTGAAAAAGGAACACTCATACATTGCTGGTGGGGTTGCAAATTAGTGCAGCCACTCTGGAAAGCAGTATGGAGATTCCTCAGAAAGCTTGGAATGGAAACACCATTTGACCCAGCTATCCCACTCCTTGGCCTATACCCAAAGGACTTAAAATCAGCATACTACAGAGATACAGCCACATCAATGTTCATTGCTGCTCAATTCACCATAGCCAGATTGTGGAACCAACCTAGATGCCCTTCAGTTGATGAATGGATAAAGAAACTGTGGCATATTTATACAATGGAAGATTACTCCGCAATGAAGAATGATAAAATTATGGCATTTGTAGGCAAATGGTCGAAATTGGAGAATATCATGCTAAATGAGATAAGCCAATCTCAAAAAACTAAAGGACGAATGATCTCGCTGATAAGCGGATGAGGACATATAATGGGGGGTGGGAGGGGCTAGCATTAGGTTTAGGGTTAGGTTTAGAGTTAGGCTAAGGAGAGCGGCAAGAATGAAGGAAAGAAGGACTGTGTAGAGGGAAAAGAGGGGTGGGAGAGGTGGGGGGAGGGGAAAAATAAAATAAACATCATTACCCTATGTAAATGTAAAAAAAAAAAAAAAAAAAAAAAAACGAAGGAGGTGGGTGCATAGAAGTGAAAAAATCATTAAGATTCAGTCCATTTATATCCCTGTAAAATAAAGTCAAAGAACATTAAAAAAAAAAAAAAAAGATAGAAGTACTATTGTCAGAGCCCCAGACCTAAAATCTGATTATATCAAGAACTCCAAGAAAACAGACCTGAGGAAATTAAATATTCGAATAATTTTGGGTATTTAAATTAAAGTATCTGAATTGAGATTCATCTGGTGATATCCTAAGTGCCTTTCCTACCCCAGACACAAGTGACCTCAGAGCCTTTGGAAAACTTGCATCTGATCTCCAAGCTCTGTCATCTTGCGGAGGGATAGTGTTGATAAAATTAACCCAGATATTTTTACTTTTATAAGATTTATTGTCAGACACTCCACTGCAAGTTTCTTAAACTGCTTATCAGAAGATAGATCCAATAACACAGTTCTACTACTCACAGCTTTTACTCCCTTCCCATTCATTAATTCCTGAATCCATATCAATTGATTTTCTACCTTCATCACTCCACTAAGTCTGACTTTGTCACTTTCATCAATGCGTGGTCTCTTAGTTTTTTATTTTCAGTTCTATTTTTTTATTTGTAGGTGAGGAATTATACCTAGGACCTTGCGTTTGTACCATTAAGCTACATCCCCAACCCTTATTTGGTAAATTTTATAAATTTTATATAGATATATTTTCGGACTTCATTTTAACTGATATATTTATATTCTTTCTGTATGAAAAACTTTTTCTTGGCTTGAACTGGACTACTTGTTTCCTGCATCTCTGATTTCTTTCTCAGTCTGCTTCAGAAAGTTACTTTTCTTCTATCTCCCCCCAAACTGCAGGTTAGGTTCTTTAGAAAGTGCATACTGAAAGGAAGTTAGGAATGCAAATGGCTCATTTGTGAGTGAGACTTAGGAAATGGAAGGGAGTTGGGTTAGGCAGTTGGGACTATCAGATCACAGTGCCAGTCTGATAATTTCTGCCAGCCCAATGAGGAGTTGCAGAACAAAGATTGCCCACTTCAGAAGTCCTATGTTGGGGATACTTGACAAGGCAGTAGTATTACTATATTGCTCAGTCATTGGTCAGTGCACTAACCTGATGACAGTATGACTATAAATCAGAAACTGAGGAAGTCAACAGTGGAAGTCTATCAGCTAACTGCACCTCCTTGCAACTGAATGACAAATAATATCTTGGGAATAGGGATCCCAAAAGCACATCTCTGGTTTTGCCACACCCAATATGATAGTATTCCTTACAGTTGAGTCTCATTCCACATACTCCCCTTGACAGTTCATCTTTTCACACGGATTCCATTGCCATTTTCGTGCATATACACAGATTATATTTTTAGCTTAGATTTTGCTCCTAAATTTTAGATCTGCCTGCCATCATCATTTAGATATATCTATGTCATTTCTAACATAGTCAAACACATAATCACCTTGCCTCCCTAAATACATCTATACTTGGCAATTTCCCACAGTTCCTTAGTGAATGGTACCATAATCCACTCATTTGTTGGGCAGAGGGACAATAAAAGGAAGAGATTTCTATTTATTCTTTAAAACTTGGCTCAGCCATCACCTTTCAAGAAAACTTCCTTAAGAGATAATCCCCCACCCTTGCAACACATATTGAATAAATGCCAGGTGCAGTACCTATGGGATTTTATAACATTTTCTAGTTACTGTTATTATAGAACCTATCACATGTAGGCATTGGTTTTTTGATGATATGGAATGAAGCCTGTTTTTTGTGTGCATTATAGTATTTAAATATAAGGTGCAAACCATGTGCAATGGTGCACTCCTATAATCCAAGCCACTCAAGAGGCTGGGGCAGGAGGATCACAAGTTTGAGGCCAGTCTCAGCAACTTACTGAGACCCTGAGCAACTTAGCAAGAGCCTGTCTCAAAATTAAAAAAAAAAAAAATTAAAAAGGATTGGGGATGTAGCTCAGTGGTAAATTGCCCCTGGGTTCAGTCTCCAGTCTCTATCTCTCTCATTCCACAAACTCCCCTTTGATAGTTCACATTTTTACATGGATTTCATTGCCTTTTATATGCTTATGCTTAGGTTATATTTCTAGCTTAGATTATGCTCCTAAATTTGCATATATATATATATATATATATATATATATATAAAATAGGTGCTTATATGCATATTTGTTGAATTCTTAAATGAGTAACTGAATAAACAATATGCTATAGATATCAGAAAAGAGAGAGCTACCAAACAGAGGTGTGTTAGTCACCTTTACCTCACTATGATTAAAACACTAGACAAGAACATCTTAGAGGAGGAAAAGTTTAACTTGAGCTAACAATTTCAGAGGTTTAGTCCTTGACTGGATAATTCCATTGCTCTAGACCTGGGGTGACTCAGAACACTATGGCAGAAGGGCATAACCAAAGGAAAGCTGCTCAGCTCGTGACAGTCAGGAAGCAGCAAGAGAAAAGCCAGGACCCAGGTATAGTCCAAAACCACACCACCAATTACCTACTCCTTCCAGCCATGTCCCACCTGCCTATAGTTACACCCCATAGTTCACTTAAATCATTAATCCATCAAATGGATTTAACTACTGATGATGTTACAGTTCTTATAATCTAATCATTTCACCTCTGAACACTTCCAAATTCCCTAACATATGAGCTTCTCTGGGGACCCCCACATAGCCAAACCATAATTGGAGGCATGGAGATTTTAATGGAAGATATAATACTGAACTAAATTACTAGAGGAAGAATATTTAAAGCAGATGGAGTTATACTATGCAAAAGCACAGTGGCATGAATTTCAAAGCAGTGCATAATTGTTGGTGGGACCTAGGATGTAAGTGTGTTGGAATTGGGGAAAACTGAGAAAGTAGTTTCTTGGGGTCAGATCATACAACATGCCAAGAAGTTTGGAATTCATCCTGAAAGTTATAAAAAACTTGAAGGTTTTTTTAAGCAAAAATGATAGGATCAGATTTCTGTTTTGGGAGATATTCTGAAAGTAGTTTGTCGGGTAGAATGGAATAGGAGAAAATTGGAGGCAGGGGAATCAGGGGTCATCTAGGTGACAAATTTTGCAGTCATCTAGGTGACAAATGATAGTGACTCAAAGACAGTAGTAGTAGAAATAAAGTATTACATTTGAAATAGACTTCTGAAGTCAAGTCAACAGGAATCGATGCATGAAATATGGCATCAAAAGAAAGAAGCCAATGGGGGAAACTCTAAAATCTCTATATTGGAGATTAAGGGAATGTTTCCCTCATTAATTGAGGTGGGTATTACTGAATAAAGAGTTAATGTGGGAAAATGGAATACATTGAGTCCAGGTTTGGGCATGATGTTTGAATTCTGTAAGATATTCAGAGTTCTGCAAAAGACCATTCAAAATATTCATTTGAGCCAGGTGTGGTGGTGCATGCCTATAATCCCAGTGGCTCAGGAGGCTGAGGCAGGAGAATAGCTAGTTCAAAGCCAGCCTTAGTAACTTACAAGGCCTTAAGCAACTCAGCAAGACTCTGTCTCTAAATAAAATATAAAAAAAATAACTGGGGATGTGGCTCAAGTGGTTAAGCGCGCTTGAGTTCAAGTATCAAAATAATAATAATAATAATAATAATAATTCATTTGAAACTTGTTAGAATGATCTACTTGTTCATTATCTGCTGTTCTGCCTTCCTACCAGTCTATCTACTTACTTAACTATCTATCTTCCAACTGCCTAGTTTAATATCCTCTTATTTTGTCTGAAATGAAAACAGTGTTTAAGAATTTGCTTTTATATCCATCCAGTTTCACTTCCTGGAATGGTTGTAATAACCTACTTTTAATAATATTAATTAATTTCTCTGTCTTCATCTCCCTATTAAAACACATTCTATTAGGCCTACATTTTTAATATCCCCTATTGTTATTGCTTAACTCCAAAATTTGAAGTTCATAGAATAGTTTTAGTAAATGTTTGCTTTAAAAGCTGATAAAACCAGAGATAGGTACACTGCACATTAGCCATTGACTATACTGACTCTGATGACAGTGATCTATTCCCAGCACTACATGTAGGATTATAAGGATTACTTGACCCTTACCCCAGGCTATTTAAATAGCCTTACTGCTATAAATATAACACCCTAAGAGTTCCAATGCCATAGTTATGCTGGTGCATCATCTATAGTTGCCATATTCCCATTTCTGCCTATAATTCAATTTTGACATAAGGGCTACAAGTTCATGATTTAGTTGTATTATCCTGAGGCATATGGAGTGGGGGCTTTCATTTAAGCACAGAGTTCATAGAGGATGAAAATGCACTGAATGAGTATAAGGTTTATCCAGGATGAGATATTTTAAGAGAAAATGATCTCAATCTTGATTTTTTTCCCTCATTTCTTTATTTTCCAGTCCCATCACACTCCTCTGAATCACCCAGATCCATATATAGAAGAAACATCGAATACTTTCCAGTTATACCAATTTAAGCAATCATGCAAGAGGACTAGAACATGTTCATGGTATAGTGGCAGCCTGGTGTTACAGAAATATCAAGGCAAAGAGGAGGAACTGAATAAAAGTTAATGTGTGTCATCATTCTTTAGATGCAGGAACAGATGGGGGAAGCTATTCTCCATTTATTTATCACTGGTATTTTTGTAGCTGCCTAACTATAAACTTGCTACATAAGGAAGTCAATAAAGATGTATTTTTAAAACTGCATCAACTATATGATACATGTAGAACAGTTTTAACTTCTTATACTTACAAGCAATGTCAAATACAAAATAATTTCACTTTTGACAGAAGTGATAAATTAAGAATATCACGAGCACAAAAAAAAAAATGATTAATGTGCATCCTCTGCTATAGGGTTAAAGTGAAAGGAGACCAAATGGGTAACGGTAAATGTAACTGAAATACAGACAACTATAGGTGCAAATAATATTTCTGTCAGGCTTAGCAATGAGATTTTGGAAGTGTGAATTTGTTTTCTTCCTACCTGAAAGTAAGTGTTAATATATACAAATGATCTAGAATAACTTATTCAGTCTCTCTCAAATTTAAAACTAAATTATTGTCATTGTTTTTCATTAATAAACACAAACAGCTTTTGTGTTTGTTTGTTTTTTGGTTGTCATTGATGTTTGGCCAAGCATCTTTGAGAACACAAATAGAAGATGGCCACAATTTCTTTTTTAATTTATTTCACTTTGGATATAAGTAAACTGGTATGGGTCAGATCCTTACTTCTTACATGTGTGTTGCCATAAATTAGAATTCCATTGACAGAAATTCATTTCAGAGTATGAAAATACAAATACTGATTATTAAAATGATACGCAATTATATGTATTTACAAATATTTCTTGCATAAAATAAAATACAACATCAAAGCTACAGAATATATTCTCTCTGAGGAATTTTATTTTCATAAAACTATTGAGGAATTCCTTAAAAGATATACTTTATAACGTTTGTAAATGATACATAACATTTCAAAGTGAAACAAAGACTAGATATGAGCTTTCCACTATAAGAAGAGAATGCTTCAGGTAGCCCCTTCTCTTTCAGTCTGTATCTTGGAATGCATGAAGCAAACTTGAACCCCATGTGAATTGTGAACCAGAACTCCCTTAACTGATCCAAAAACCCATCAGGGAGAAATGAGTGTCATAAAATCACTGAATTTCAGGATTATTATCTAACACTATCTCACAAAATCTTGCCAATAGACCAAACTTAAGTCAGTGAATCAGCAGAGATTGTAAATAATAAATCTGTGTTCCCGAAGACTACAGATATATGAATTATCAGCTACCTGCTGGAAAAGTACAAAACATGTGAAGAAATAAAAGTTACAAGTACAAAATAGGCAAACATGGAACTAATAGGAATGAATACACATATTTTGAGGAAAACCCCAAAACAAATGTAACATCTAGATAAGGAACACTTAACGGTTGAAACTAAAGTCAGAGGAAAGGTCAGACAGCAGATGACATGCAATTTAAGTGAGAATGAGTGAAGTAGGTTTGGTGAGAGAAAAAAATGGAACACAGAGAGTCTAATAGATAATATTAAAGATATATTTAGAGATAATGAATATAGACTGAGTCTGGCAGGGTAAAATGTAGCCAAACAGAGTTCCAGATATAGAAAAATTAAGCAAAGGAAATATAAGTTATTATTTGATTGTTACCAAACTGATAAAATAAATCTAAATACAAGAAAGAGCAACATTTGACAAGCAGTATATATGAAAAAATCTGCACTTTGATACATTATACTGTATTTAAGGAAAGGCACTAGAAAAGTTAATTGCAGTCAGCAAAAGACAGATCACATGCAAAGGATCAGCAGTCAGACTATTAAGAGTTCACATAAGCAATGAAAAAAGTGAGAAGACTAAAATGCTTTTTACCAAGTATCATTAAAAAGTTAGTGTCACTCTGGAGATGGTACTCAGCAAAACTATCTTTCAAATAACGAGAGTAGAAAAATACACACATGCATATAAACCAAAGCAGAAGGCACTTATCATGAAGAAAAGTGTGGCTTTTGTGGATGTGTTTCAGAAAGAAGAAATTTGACACAAAAAGGATATTTAAGATACAAGAGGAACTGCCAGAAGTTGAATATCAGATAGCAGGCACAGTGAACATCAACCTAGATAAATTCTGAACTATTTCTGTTAAAGTTCACATGACTCAGAGGCTCTTTGTATAGAGTTCTACTGAGGTGACTTTTGCCATTCCACTTCTTAGCACCCTCGTTCCCTTCCCCCAGGTTCTGGACTTTTGTTTGTGATGGTTTGGTTTTAGGGCATTTGATTTGAGTCTGACAATATTGATAGTCATGTGACCTAGAATGAATTAATTAGTTTTTTTGGGGTTGCATTTACTGAGAAGCTTCTGACCTAAGCTATTGCAATGAAAGAGAATCTGAGAAATTTAGTTAGGATCTCTATTATGATGACAGTAATTTTCCCATTTATTTTAAATGAGGATTTAAGTAGCTCATGAAGTATCTTTTATCAGAAATCTTAGTACAGCCTTTATGAGGAGTGACAGTTTTTGTGGTTAGTAACATAATTGAGTTGCAAGGTCAAGCCTTTCCTGAAATCCACACCACCTCTGGATATTCATTATATTGTCCAATAAATCCCCTTTATTATTTATAAAAATAAAATTTGAGCCCCACCAATCTCCTCCCACCCTTCCCACTGGCAGATACTATCTGTCTCACCCATAACTTATGATGTAGATTTGTTTCATTTATCCTGTTTTGAATACATTATTCTTCCAGGAATTGTACACTCATTTATTTTCAGTTACTAAAAGTGCAAGTAAGTGATTATAATAATCTCCTGGGAAGAATATGATAAATGTAAAAGAAAGTCTCTAAGTGAGTGATATCAACAGTGTCCCAAGGAAAATTGGAAAATCCTATAGTTAAGAAAATTGTTGCCAAATTCCATCCACCTGCACAGAATTTTTACCATATTTTATGTCCCTATTTGTCTTTCTATAATAATTGTATTGTGAACATTTTCAAATACACAATAAAACAAAGCAAATAATAAAGCAAACACCCATGTATACATTTTCCAGCTTCAAAACCCATATATTTTTCTAATTTCTCGTTTTATTTCTTTATCCTATCATGATTTTTAGAGGGGGAGGAAGCAAGAATATTTTGAAGTAAATCCCAGGTGTCATAATGTATGTCATACACCTTTAATGTTTTTCTCTAATTGAAAAGGACATTTAAAAACACAAAAGTAGAATGACATTATCAAGCTCTCCAAAATTAATAAAAATCTCCTAATGTTTTTGATGTTAGTAATGTTAATTTTTGTAGTTGTCTCAAAAAATGATTATTTTATCATTATCTTGTCAAATGGAGACATTACACTTGGATGTTAGGTCTTTCAAGTCTTTTTTATCTATGAATATCATTTTTCTTTTACTTTGTTTTTCAAGTAGACTTTATTTTTAGAACAATTAAAATTTACAGAAAATTTGAGAAGTTAGTTCACTTTCCATATATAACACTCTTAGTTTCCCCTATTATTAATATTTTACTAGTATGATACACATAATGCAATTAATAGAGAAATATTGATATATTATTATTAACTAAAATCAATACTTTATTCAAATTTCCTTCGTTTTTTATGAAATATCTTTTTCAGCTCCAGTATCCCATTTCATTCTCTACTAATTTTGTGTCAAAACTCCTTTCACTTCTTTCTTATAAGGATACTTATGATGGCATTTATAGAGGAGCAGGGTGAACCAAGTTAATCTTCCCTTCTCAAGATCCTTAGCTTAATCACACCTACAAAACTTTACCATAAAATGTAACATACCACGATTCTAAATACTAAGGTAGATCTTTGGATAACCATTGCCCAGCCTAGTACAGATTGCTCATAGTATTCTTTAGTAGCTTCTTAAAGTTCATGTCATCAGTAGGAAATTTCTCTCTTCATGTGTGGGCTCTTGGATTTTGCATGTTAATTTTGTATTAATTTTGAGCATAATTCCTTTTTTAATTTTTAATTTGTTCATATTAGTAATACAGAACAGTAGAAAGTATCTTGACATATTATACATATATGGAATATAACCTCATTATTCTGGTTGTACATGATGTAGAATTACATTTATTATGTAATCATATATGCACATAGGAAAGTAATCATATATGCACATAGGATGGTAGATTCATTCTACCATCTTTCCTATTCCCATTCCCCCCCTTCCCTTCATTCCCCTTCGTCTAATCCAAAGTACTTCAATTCTTCCTTACCCACCCCTCCTTATTTTAACTTAGCATCTGCATATCAGAGAACATTCAACCTTTATTTTTTGGGATTGGCTTATTTCACTTAGCATGATATTCTCCAGTTCCATCCATTTACTGGCAAATGCCATAATGTCATTCTTCTTTATGACTGAGTAATATTCCATTGTGTATATATCCACATTTTCTTTATCCATTCCTTTGTTGAAGGGCATCTAGGTTGGTTCCACAATTTAGCTGTTGTGAATTGAGCTACTGTACACATTGTTGTGGCCACATCACTGTAGTATGCTGATTTTATGTCTTTTGAGTATATGCTGAGGAGTGAGATAATGGGGTCAAATGGTGGTTCCATTCCAAATTTTCTGAGGAATCTCCATATAGCTTTCCAAAGTGGTTGCACCAATTTGCAGTCCCACAAGCAATGGATGAGTGCATCTTTTCCCCCACACCCTCACCAATATTTATTATTACTTTATTCTTAACAATTGCCCTTTTGACTGAAGTGAGATGAAATCTCAATGTAGTTTTAATTTGTATTTCTCTAGCTGCTAGAGATGTTGAACATTTTTCCATATATTTGTTGATTGGTTATATTTCTTTTTATGTGAAGTGTTTGTGCAGTTCCTTAGCCTATTTATTGCCTGGGTTAGTTGGATTTTCGGTGTTAAGTTTCTTTGAGTTCTTTATATATCCTGGAGATTAATGCTCTATCTGAGGTGCAGGTGGCAAAGATCTTCTCCCATTCTGTAGGCTCTCTCTTCACATTATTTGTGTTTCCTTTGCTGAGAAGAAGCTTTTTAGTTTGATTCCATTCCGTTTGTTGATTCTTGATTTTACTTATTGTGCTTTAGGAGTCTTGTTAAGAAGGCGGTTTCATTTTGCACATAGTTCTTAAAGAGGAGCAAATATCACACATTACCAGACTCATGTGGAAAGTCTCTGATTGTGACAACAAGGATAAAAGCAGGGAACAGTAACTTAGTGGAAAGAATTTATGCAATGAATGAGAATCCCTGGTCCTTTCACAATTAAAAAAAATACAGAATAAAACAAAACTTTTCATTAATATTTGAGAAGATGCAAGATAAGTTTATTTTTATTAACTTAGAGGATGCAATAATGAAAAGAACACTTAGAGGAGACAAAGAACTCCTGAAATTTTTTTTAAAAATTTAAATTATAGGAACTCACTCCTAAAGGAAAGCAATAAAACAGAAACAACAACAACAAAATGAGAACTAGAAGAAAGTTTGTAAACTTAGAGTTCCAGAAATTCCAGGACAGAGCAACAACAACAAAATGACAGATAGGACAAAATAAAAATTAAATATAAGAAAGATTTCACAGACTTTCCTAAATTGAAGGATATATATTTGGAGACAGACTTGGCTTATTCTGTACACAGCAAATGGAACCACACCAAGAGAAATCATTGTAAATTTTCAGAACACTAGTGAAAAAGAGGCTGTCCTATTAGAGAGATAGGGGGAAATCACATGGTAACAATATATTTTTAGCAGGAATTAAACTGGTTTCAAGTTTCTTAACAGAGGAGGTAGAAGATACAGGAGTGATGCATTCCAAATGTGAAGGCAAATGATTTCCAAACTAGACTTATATACACAGCCAAATTTGGGATCCAATGTTACAGGAAAGCAAAAACATTTTTTGGGCAAATGAGTTCAAAAGAACTTGCTTGCATACAAATTAACACTTTTCATAAGTAAATATTATTAGGGTATCAATTACTATTATTATGTCAGACAAAGTTGCATCTGTAAGAGCGCATCCTGGGTCTCCAAAATAAGCATTTGCCAATCTGTTTTCCAGAGCTATTTGGCTTGGCCTTACTCCCTACCTCCACTTTCAGGGTGCTCTGCAAAGAATTGTTGTTGCTCCGAACATATGTTGAGAAATGTTTTTATAACCTATCCTAGATACCAAAAATAAAGTTAAGAATTTTGTCAAATATGTTATCTAGTAATTTTTATTTTAAAATTCAAATTTGGATACTACATGGTCATAATCTTCTCAACCTATACTTTTCTACTTGCATTGGCATTGACTTTTAATTAAATGAAATTCATATTTCCCAGATCATGGTATATGACACTGTTATTCTCATGTAAAAAATCCAAATTATTTTTCCTGAAAGTTATTGAAGACAGAATTGTTAGCACATTAATAGTATCACTGGAAACAAGGACACAAAATAGATACATATCCCATCCCTTTTTTTCTGAATGGAATTATTCATCTATCCAAGAAATAATTCCTGAATATCTACTATGCCATGGGGACATAACAGAGAACAAAATTGGAAAATATTCCTGTCCCCAGAGTTTATCTTTTCTTGAATTAATAATAGATAACCTTTATTTAATTCTTCTAAATGCCTTTGTTTATCAATTTATTTACTCCTCAACAACCCAATATAATAGGTATTAATACTAATTCCATTTTGTAGATGAGTAAGTTAAGGTACAACAAAACTAAACAATGTTCTAAATGTCACATGTTTAGTAAATAACAGAAGTAGAATTTAAACCACACAGTTCTTAAACATATTTTCTTAACCATTGTGCCATCATGTCTTCTTTGGTGCTTACAGGTATACCTTCTTTTATATTTGAATTCTTTTGTCCCTTAAGTGCTCTTTATGGGGTTTTGAACTCTTAAACATTATTCTTCAAAGACAATGTTATTTGAATCTTTTAATTTAAGCAAATACTTGGAAATACCCAAATAAACAACTATTACTCAACTCTTTGGAATCAGCATTTTAAAAGATTTTAAATATCACTTGTTCCTTTCAGGAATTTTAGCATGGACAACACTTGATTATTTCTAATTCTCACCTATCACTTAACGGTTGTCTAATACTGTGTATCATATTAACTATCATTTAGGAAACACATTTGGAATTTTTGATTTTTTAAAGTTATGTTGGTCACCCAACTGGAGTGACACAAGTACATACATTCAACTGGCTATTTGGAATTTGATACCTTGGGTCTTGAAAAATATTTATGGCTTTCAACACAGAGAGGAAGGATTGTAACAGAGAAGAAGAAGAGAGAGTCCATACAAAAGAAACACGGTGAGCTAGGAAAGGTTCATTGTGGCTGGAAATACAGCTAAAGAAACACTTTAGCATATATAGGGGAGAAGAATGTCATATTTCACCAGTGATTGTTATATAATTAAAATGTTGGTTTTATTAGTTTCATAACTGCATGCAAAATAAAGTAGCAAGTGATTCATGTATAATTCTGAACAGCATGCATACAAAATAATGTATGTGCTATAAATATGTCTTTGTAATTTCAAATCTTGTTTTAGTTTTCAACTTTAAATCCCCATCTTTCCATTGAAATGTAAATACTAATATAAGTCAAACAGAAAAAACATTCTTCAGAGATACTCTGGAAGTAAACCAATTTTATATTTTGTCAGTATACTTGTTAAATTTGCAATGATAACCCTCTTTTAGCTGAGACTTTTAAAGATAAACAAAACCCTAGGACAAACATCATTAATATGTGGAGTAATATGGTATACAGTGATATGGTTCAGGGCATGCTACACCAAACATATTTGAAACTGATGAAATTTGAGAAAGCTACAGAAGTAGGAAGGGTACTCTCTAACTTTCTCCTGCCCTTCTCCTCTGAAGCACGTCATAAAATCTAGGAAGGATTTTTCTGACCTTACCCTGAAGCAGTTGATCAGACCTCATGTGAGAGGTACCCTTTCAACACCCAGAGGAAAATAATGTTTGTATCTTTGAAGACAAACAGGCCCCAAAAAAATATGACTAAATAGGCCTTGCTATATTTCCTTCAGTTTATTACCATTCAGTCTTGTTTTTCTTTATCCAATCATACTTTTTCCTAAGTATTTACTTCATCAGAGGTAGCATAAGAAATACACAGGTTTGCATAGTTCTTTGAGACTGTTTCCTTTTGAAGGTGACTGTGTCACCCAAAACTTATTTTAAACAAATCTGCATGCTTTTCTCTAATTAATCTGTCTTTTCTCATAAGGACCTCAGTCATGAATTAAGATGATTGAAGAAAAGATATTTCTCCTCTCTTACAATAGAATGATGCACTTGTGCTCTGGAATTCAGGAGAACTTAGATATAAGATCTTATTAATAACTGAGCAGTAGGTTTGATACATTTTCTCTTTATGTCTGAAAGTAACATTATTGCAGATAACTGTGACCCTGGAGCATGCCTAATCCATAGATGAGAGGAGTTTCAATAGCTTAGTGAAATGGGGACATCACTTTAGTTCCAGGTTTTTCAATCAACTATGTGCTCTTAAGCAAGATGTCCTATTCTTGTGAAGTTCAATTTCCTTACAAAAATAGGCTAAATTTAATGTCCCTGTTCTTAAATAATAATAATAACAACAATAAATAATGCCTTTGAATATAGTATAATCCAAACATTGTGTTTTTAACATTTGTTATTTCATTTAATCCCACAAATGGTCATATGAGGTAAGTAGTTACTTTTTTCTTTTAAAATGGAAGGATTAAGTGATGTGAAGAGATTAGTAGACTAGTTTATGACTACACAACTGATAAGCTGCAGATCAGACTCCAATCTAGCTTTATCTAACAACAGGATTCGTGTGTTTAATCTCTTTCCGCCCCTGAAAGGTTACTTCCTTTTTAGAGAAGTTGGGATTATATGTGTAAAGAATTTTAAACTTTCCAGTTCTTTAGGCCTTTCTGATATTGTTTAATGCATTATGTATCCAATTTAAAGTGTCTGAATCAGTTCAAGATTATTTTGTTCTCACTATAAATCTCTACAGGAGACTTATGAAAAGAGAAAAAAAGAAGAGGCTTTTTCTCAGGCAAAGGTTAACACGGTTTTTGATTTCTAAAGATTATTTTTCTGTTCCCTTTTTTTTCCTCTTTAATGAAAGCAATTGAGCACATTGTTTTTCAAAGCTTGCAAGCAAAACAACCACAAAGAAGAGTTAAATAAGCTATGTATGAAAAAGAAACACTACACTTAGGTTGAATTATCCAGTCCATGCCAGTTTGGATAATTATGAAAGAGGAAATATTAAAAAGCAGATTCATAGAGAAATTCCCATTAAGAATATTCACATTTGGGGCTTAATTATAATTATTTATTTCTTCACAGGCAGAACTCCCATTCTAAAAAAGAGGAGAAAAAACATTGTTTATTTAGGATCTGTCACGTGCCAGGCACTGTGTGACTGGAACTTGCATAAGTCATTTCACTTAATATTTATAGCATCTTTACTGCATACTTAATGTTATCCTGAACTTGTAGCCAAGGAAGGTTGAGCCTTAGCAAGCTTAAATGACTTGACCAAATTTGTATATCTAGTAAGTAATAGAACTGATATTGAAATGTATGTCATTTTCTTTAATCCCCAATATATCAACTTTTCATTTTATTTATTCCTCAGGAAAATATATTGATATAATTGTTGCAATTTGAAAATAAACATTAGAAAATTATTATGGTTTTGCTGAAGAGTGAAATTGTAACACTAAGCAAATGCAGGCATGGAAGGTATTTCTAATGCTTCACAAGATATTCATTGAATATTTTTCACCTTTAATATTATCATGTCTAGTTTATCAATAAAAATTGTTTTTTAAAATTGATAATAGTAATATCCTTGTCACTCTCTTCTTGACTAAGTGCAAAATCTCCATGTAGAAACAATTCTACACGTATGTTGACGTTTCTACCATGAACTAGCTAGAAATGTCTTTTTTCTTTAGCTTCTCAGTCAGTTCAACAAATAATACGGCATTGTTTGCATGTATAAAGCTGGGCATTTGCAGTATTATCTGTGTATATATAACGTGGAAACCTTATGATGTCAGCAATAGATATTCAAGTAACTTTTCAGGATTTACCTGAGGTGAATTTAATGTGATTAACTCTACTTACTAAATAGAGAATAGAGTCATTCTCTCTCATCATACATCCCAGTAAGGAGAAATGCAAGGTTTTCTTAGAGTCTGAAAATCTTTTCTTTTGATTGAAACATATAGCAACGATGTGATATACAAAGAAATACAGGCTGTTTTGTAAGCATGTTTGTATGTCTCTGGGAATGCATCTGTATGTTGAGTCAGCAGATTCCATTTTGTCCAATACTCAAAAATTATCTCTTGTAGAGAAATCAGAATAAGAAGTAATACTTGATCTTTACTTTTAGGTCAATTAATGCTTTGCTTTTGACCCAGGCAACATTCTGAAGTTTGGAAACCTAGGTTTAATTTTACTAAGCGCCTTAGGTAACATACTCTTGGTAGTATTTTATCTCTAAAGAAAATCGTCATCAACCAAAAGATGTTAAACCACAAACACATATTTTGTTATGAAATCTAAATACATTTTAATCCAAGTGATGGCAGTTTTAAATTCCTTCTAAAACAAGAAAGTGACAAATAACAAAAACCTTAAGCGTAGAAATAGCTGATGAGCTGTTATCGCCTATTCTGACATTAAGAAATTCTCCACAAAATATAAGTCCCAGAGCAAATAGAACACAGAACCAGAAAGATTCAAAGAAGGATAAAATTGTTAAAGTTCTGGGACACAGATGGACTGATGCAGAACAGAATCTGTACTACTTACTGTAGGGACATTAAAGGAGTGAGGCTCAAAGGAAGTAAAAAAGGGACTATCAAGCATAGAAAACTCAGTTTTTACTAGTTACAAATTAGTTTCTTCCATTATTGGATATTCTAAGCACACTTTCTTGAAAATGTGGAGAACAGCATTTATAATATTAGTAGCAGCTTTCAAAATCAGTATACTCACTTGCTTTGTAAATGTTACTTTATTTTAGTTCTGATTTTAACATCCTTCAAATGAGTGAACTGTGCCATTATATTCCAAATTTTTGCCTGTCAAAATATATGGCAACTGCTTATATTTGACAGCAGATTTTTTCTTTCCATTTCATTACCACATCATTCATAACCTGCAGTATGTTTTATTTTTGTTGTAACAGTTCTTTCAAATGTTTTTCTGGCAATCACTTTCTATTCATAAGGAAAAGGAAACAATATGTAAATATGCTGTGAAATATCATGGAAAAAGTCATTACAGTGTCACAAGGCAAAGGAGATGCCTTATGGTTATATTTTAAGTTTGTAAAAGGAAAGCAGTGGCTAAGGTTTCAGGACAATTAAACTAATTATAATTCTAATAAGGTAATTTTTAAAAGTAAATGTTTTACTCACAAAACAATGGAGAAAATACAATTACATTGACTCATTATAATCTATATTAAGATAGTTGCTGATTTAAATATTCGTGTTTTTTAAAAAATGTGCTTCCAAAAATAGGTAAACCATTCCAAAATTCTTTTAGGTGCTAAAGTAAATATGATGATTAAGCTGAATCCTCTGAAGTATAAAGTGTTTAATTAGATTTTAAGAAAATATATACAATGATTTGTACAAATGGTGCTGATTATAAATTAACAATGGTCTAATGCAGCACCTTACGTATAACATTGCTTTTATTTTTCAATATTATAAAGCACTCTACACATCTTTTCACAAATCCTTATAATGCTAAAGTGATTTCTGAAAAATTTAAAAGCTAAATGAATAATAAAGTCCTACTTTTAATTTTTTTCAGTGATGCTCTTTCTTGTGGGTAAGAAAATAATAAGATCCACATATTTTGAAGAGCCCCATGCTGCCTTTCTAATGAGATGTTGTATGATTTCATGGAAATCTTGTCATGATGATCAAAAGGATAGACTGGGGCTTTTATCAAGACTGTACCATTAGCAGTCTGATTTATGTAAATGGGTTCAGAAATAAAACACTGGGGAAAAGGAGAAGAACAAAGGAAGAGAGGAGAGAACAGGGATGAATAGAATATCTCAGGGCAAGGCAAAACCACGTTAGTGAAACATTGATTACACATTCATATCACTCCTCATCACACACATTTGAAAATTGTCACTTTGCTAAAACCAAGGAAAAAACAAAAACATTTTTCACTAACTTTTAATGCTTATCCACTAAACAATATTAGGCAGTTTTAGGTTTCAAATTAAAATCAAGACATTTATTCTTTCTAAAAGTGTTGTCTTTTTGTTTCATTCAAGACTGAACAACACAAGATGAATGAATGAATTAGTTCAAAACTGCTGCTCCTTAGGACGTAACATAAAATTTTTTTAAAAAGTTGCATATCTGGCTATATATTTCACATTAACTTGGAATGTGAAAGTCTTCTCTAAGTCTTCAGAGGTTGTTCATGAATAGTTGACATAGTTATCTTCATATTCTTTCAAGTTATATATTATATCCCTTGTTTATTTTGAGATCACAATAATCTTTACAACAAAGGTCAATCTTTTGAACACAACTTTAAATGAACCGAAGTCTAGCCTATTTTGGAGCCATTCTAACATGGAGTAAGGTGAGAAGCAGGGCCTTATCTCAAGTAATGTGGAGCTCTTGACAAATAACACAATACAATATTACATCTGAAATATAAATCAAACACAGGCTAAGAAATCTTTTAACTTTCTTTTTGTGAAAAAAATGGCAAAATGCTTCCATGTTTTACAATGTCACCTTTAAACAGATCAGGATGTCCTTATTACCTTCCAAAAATACATTTAAGTTCCTATTCTAGTGTGAATGTTGCTGAAACCTCAGTCCTTGTCCCCGATGCCAATCCAATAACAAGGACACAGTTTTGAGAAAAAGGAAAAGGTTTATTGCTTTGCTAGCAAAGGAGAAACACAAGGGACTTCTGTCCCAAAGGCTGTGATTCTTTCTGCCCATTAGCAGGAATACGGGGCTTTTATAGAGGTGATTCAAAGACTACATTCTACATGTTCTCTGTTGTAGTTGTAATCCACTTGTTAATTTGGAAGATAGTCATTCCTGAGATCTTCTGGTACCATCCTCAAAGTCTGGATCACTTTGTTCCTGTGGTGGGTGTGTACTCAAGGACAGATAACTCTGCCTAGATGGGGAAGCAATGTAACTCTGTCTCCCCTGAGACTGGGGAGAAGGAGAGTTTAGGAAGGATCAGGGAGAGAGGAAGAGAAAAAAACAGATCCATTTTAAAAATAAGTTGCAGTGGTAGAGCAGCAAGGGTTAAATTCAAAGCATAATGTGGACCACTGTTAAAATTCCAGGAGAGGAATGGGACAATCTGCATATATAAAGACTGTGCCTTAATCTTTTTTCTCCCAGGTTGCATTTGAAGGTTTGGAGCACAGGATGTATTTGAGCCTGACCTGCCTCCCTATCATTATCACAATATCATTAATTTTAAGTGAGTTCCCCACTGTCAATTATACCCATGTAAGAGGGGTTCAATTGATGTTTTGGCTATATCCCTTGTCCCTTTGAAAGTTACATGATTTTTTTCTTCTTCCCAACCTTCTTTTCTCTGACCTTCTGCCTGATCTTCTTTTCCCTAACCTTCTCACCTCTGATATTCTGCTTCTGAATCTCTCCTCCCTAATCTCATTTTCTCTGAATCATCTCTTTAAACCCCCCACCCACCCCTGTTCTTGCTAATGGGCAGAATCACAGCCTTTGGGATAGGAGTCTCCTGTGTTTCTCCTTTGCTAGCAAAGCAATAAACCTTCTTTTTCCTTTTTCTCAAAACCCTGTCCTCATTATTGGATTGGCACTGGGGACAAGGACCGCACTTTCAGCAACACCCAGATGCTCCTTTTGGGCCTTTTTCTTATACTAGGCATATTGGTATGCAATTCCATCGTTTTCTTTAGGGTTCTTTGAAGATCCCTTTGCAGAGGCTGCCTCAGTTTGTCTTTTTATTTTCTGGGTGCAGTTATTTATTCTGCCAATCTCCCCAGACATTTAGTTTGATGGTATCCTATTATAGCAATAACTGCTTTGCCCCAGTGATGGATATCTCCTGACCAAATGGGGTATCTTGTCAGATCTTAAAAGGAGATACAGTTCCTATCCCTAGGCCATAAACTAACAGTGCTGGAACCTACTGCCACATCCAGCAGCCTCCACCCTCCATGGGCAAAAAGGATCGGAAGGCAGGGTAGAGGCCAGCTTCTCTTTGGCCATTTTTCTACAGCCCATGCAGTTTTTCTGTGATTTCTTTTTCCACCACCTTAGGGCTAGTGTCCTTGACCCTCAGTGAGGTGATCTGCTGCTGCCTGGGACCAGGCTGAGAAATAGTGTTGAAAGGATTTAATTTTTTTTAACCCTTTTTTCTGGTGTCCTGCTATCCTTGCACACCAGAGGCAGTGACTTTTAGCACTTCAACTTAGGTCCTGAAAGTTCAGACCCCAAATGCATAAATGCCTATACATGCAGAGTTTCCTTCTTTACCCCTGACGTACCAATTTCAACTTTGAGATTGTATAATAATCCAGAAAAAAACATTCAAAGGCCAGATTGTGCTACGGTAAACCATCATTCTCTTAGACAAGTTATAATGTAAGTTGAAGAAAGGACTCGGTAGGGTGGTGCTAAAGGACAGTCAGCGTAGGTAATGAATGATTGGGTCAGGAATTTGTGGGCCCATTCAAAAGGAGATAAAATACTAATGCCTCCAGAGTACTTCCTCCTCCTCACCTGTTGCCAAGGTTACCTGCCTCCAAGGAATTGTTCCTCCTAACAAGGAGTTGATAATGAGTGCCCCCCCCCCCGTCCACACCCCCCCTTCCCCCCCCCCCCCCCCCCCCCCCCCCCCCCCCCCCCGTCCACCCCCGCCACTCCCTTCCTGCCTGTACCCCTGGGTGACTTCATTCTAGTCTTTGGATCACTCCACCTTTTGGTCACTGGTCACCTAGGCAAAATCGGAGGAGGCAGCTAAGAACAAAGGAAATCTGAAATCTATAAAAGGAGGAGGACACTCCCACTTCCTCCGGCACCAACCTAGACTCCCTCCTGTACAAAGAAGTCTCTCTCCCTCTCTCTGTTCTGTCCTTAAATAAAACTTTTGCTATTTCCTGGGTATTTCTCAGGTGCTCAATCTTCAACACCAGGGGAACAGGACTCTGCCCTCATTCTCAACACTGGTACCAGGACCACCTATAGGTATAAGTCTGTCTAAAATAATGTTTTACTATAATGATATGATTTTTGAATAGCTTTCTGGATTATTATATAATCTTGCAGTTGGAGGGGGTCTGCTAAAGGTAAAGAAAGTGGAAGAAATTTGTATGTAGGTCTGTTCATTTTAAAGCTTCCCATCTTTCAGTCCTGGTTTTGGTGATCCTCTCTTGTCTGCCTAATTTTTTTTTTTTTTAAATCTGTTATTGCCCCTTTAAGACATGGGCCATGCTGTTAATCTTACAGGTTGTCTCTTGAGCAGAGAGATCTTGACTGAATGGTCTACCTTATAGGTATAAGCCTAAGAGAAAGGTGGTTTACTGTAACATAGTTATCTTTATATTCTGCTATTTAGAAAAATCTTTATTAGAACACATATGATTTTCTCCGAATGCTACCTTCACTAGAAGAATGTGACTAAACTCCCATTTTATACTTAGACAATAAATACTTCTTAGAAAATAAACAAATGTTTTAAGAAAGTTTCTGCAGTCCATTCCATATAGTAACGTGATTTCAAGTAACTATTACAAATCAATATAAAACTTCTTAAAGTACTGCACACATATTTTGTACTTGTGTTTGTGTGTGTACAATTACAGAAGTGAAACATTATGTGCACTGAATTTTACAACTTTAGCACTTTCCATTTATGATTATTTTTAGGGACTTTGCTTACTATGATACACAAAATGTGTGATTTATTAGAGAACAAGTGAATAATGCCAGAAAACAAACTCAATTTCTTTTCCTCACTTAAATTCGCCCATGTGGATATTAGTTAAACTTTATTACAAATGCATATTTCTTTAATATATTAGGCATACATATTTCAGTAGTATAATATTCATGCATGAAATTATTGAACACATAAAATCACAGTGTTTCTATTTTTTATGACAAAATATAAATTCCTGCCCTGATGTTTGTGCTTAAATCTCTACCTGGTAGTGTTCTTCCTGAGATACAGGGTATGTGCATGTTCAGTTTTACTGGCTAATGCCAAACTATTGTGAAATATAGTTGAATCAATTTGTACCCCACAACCACTGTCCAAGAGTTTCTTTTATCCACATTTTCTCCAAATGCTTTGTATTGTAAAATTTCTTTATTATTACAAATATACTTGGCAAAAACTTTTTATCATATATTTTTATTTTGTTACTCCTTTTCCTAATAAAATAGAGTGTTTCATGTTCATTGACAATTCTTACTTTTTTCTATTAAATGACTTCTTATGTGCCTTTTTTACATTAAATCAAATGTGATTAATTTGCAGGATTTTTGTGTTCTACCTATTCTAGATTTCTAGATACTAATCCTTTTTTTGTTTTCTTTTGTTTATACAGTTACACATATCTTCTTTGTATATATTGGTTGTCCTTCTGCTTTTTCTGGTTGCCTTTTGTTGAACAAAATTTGTCAGTTATGGAGCACACAAATTTTACACTTAGTACTTTTTATTTCCTTAGGAAATCCTCCCTATTCTGTAGTTAAAAATATTGCTTTTTGTTTACTTTTTAAAAGTTTACAATTTTGCTTTTATGTTTAGGTTTTTAACTTTTCTGGAATTAATGATGTGGAATGGAAATGCACATATATATTGTCCTTGTAGATGACCGATTTTCTTAGCATAGACTTTTGACCAGTCCCTTCTTTCTCCTCTGTTCTTCAGTGCCACTTCTGTCACATAGTATCTACAAGTATTTTGTATTTTATTCCTTCTATTATTTCCTAAATAATTATATCTCTATACAAGTAATATTATGACTTAATTGCTGCAGCTTTATATTAGTCTTGATATATAGAAGGACAAAATACCACACGTTATTTTATATTTCATGTTAATTGGCAAACTATGACTATATATTTATGGGGTGCAATATGACATTTTGATTCATGTATACATTGTGAAATGATTGGATCTAGCTAATTCATGTATTGATCATCTAAGTTATTTTTCTTTGTGGTGAGAATATTTTTCATTTTTCAGCAACCTTGAAATATACTAATCTAATACATTATTATTAACTATAGGCACCATGTTGTACAATAAATTACTAAAATTTGTTCCTATTATCTAACTGAAACTTTGTACCCTTTCCCAATATCTATTCTGTGCCTACCCAGCACCCCAGCTTCTGGTAACAACCATTCTATTCTTGGCTTCTGTGAGTTCAATTGTTTAGATTCCACATATAGATGATACCATGCAGTATTTGTCCTGTGTCTGGCTTATTTCACTTCACCTAATATTCTCCAGTTTCGCACATGTTGTCACAAATAACAAGAGTTCCTTCATTTTAAAGGTCATATAGGTATTCCATATTGTGTGTGTATATTTGTGTGTGTGTATTCCTTATCCATCTAACTGTTGGTAAACATAGCTTTTTCCAATATCTTACTATGAACATGGGAATATGGATGTCTTTGACATTAATTTCAGTTCCTTAGAACATATACCCAAATTGAGAATGCTGGATCATAGAGTAGGTCTATTTTCAATTTTTTGAGGCATCTCCATAATGTTTTCCCTTAGGGCTCTACTAATATATGTTCCCAGAGATAGGGTAAAAGGGTAATCTTTTCCCATGCCTTTACCAACACCTGTTATCATTCATAGTTTCAATAATAGTTATTCTTATTATTATGAGGTGATATCTCATTGTGGTTTGCATTTCTCTAATGATTAGTAATGTTGAACATTTTTTCATATATATGTTGGTCATTTTTAAGTCTTTGGAAAAATGACTGTTCAGGTCTTTACCCATTTTAAATGGGTTATTTGTTTCTTGGTTATTGATTTGAGTTGTATATTTTGGATATTAATCATTTGTCAGATATATGGTTTGCAAATATTTTCTCCTATACATTGGGTTGATTAGCAACGATGAAGATTTTTTTCATATACTTACTGGCCATTTTTATGTCTTCTTTTGAGCAATGTTTATTCAGATCATTTGCCTATTTTTAAGTTTAATTTAATTTAATTTTTTCCATGTGCGTATCTGGTTTTCCTATTGACTTTAATTAAGAGATTGTCTTTTCCCCCATTGAGTGTTCTTGCTTACTTTATTGAATATCAACTGGCCATAAATGCATGGACTTATTTATGGGACTTATATCCTGTTCTCTTGCTGTGTGTGTCTGTTTTTATATCAGTCCAATGTTATTTTACTTATTATAGCTTTGTGATTTGTTTTGAAATCAGGTATTATGATGCCTTCAGCTTTATTTATTTATTTGTTTGTTTTGTTCAAACTTGTGTTGGCTTTGGGGGTTTTTTTGTGCTTCTGTACAAATTTTAGGATAGTTATTCTTTCTATTTTCATGAAAAGTGAAATGGGGATTTTGATAATAGATTGCATTGAATTTATAGATTGCTTTGAGTAGTATGTACATTTTAGCATTAATACTTCTTCCATTCTCTAAGCATGAGGTGTTTTTGCATTTGTTTGTGTTGTGTTAAATTTCTTTCATCAGTGCTTCAGAGTTGTCAGAATGCATATATTTCATCTTCTTGGTTAAAATTACCCTTATGTATTTTATATTATTTTATGCTATTATAAATAGTACGTTGTTGGGGTGTAGAGGTAGTACTGACTGATTTTTGTATGCTGATTTTATATCCTCCAAAATAACCGAATTCATTTTTCAACTTTAAAAGTGTTTTGGTGGAGTTTTTAGGGTTTTCTACATATAAGATCATGTGGTCTGAAGAGACTATTTAATTTCTTCCTTTTTAATTTGGATGCCATTTTTTTTTTCTTTTTCTTGCTTATTCCTCTGACTAAGACTTTCTGTAGTACACTGAATAGAAGGGACAAAACTGGGCATACTTATCATATTCCTAATCATAAAAAGAAACTTCTCACCATTGAATATGTTCTTAACTGTGACCCTGTCATATGTGACCCTTGTTCTGTTGAGGTACACTTCTTCCATATCTATTTTTTTGGTTTTCATCTTAAAGGAATGTTGAATTTTATCAAATACTTTTTGTGCATCTTTTGAAATAATTACATGAGTTTTGTCCTTCATTTTGTTAATATGGTGTATCACATTTATTGATGTGTATATATTAAACATTTCTTACATATCAGGGTTAACCCAGCTTGATCATGGTGACTGACCCTTTTTACATGCTGTCAAATTTGAGTTTGCTAATTCCTGTTGAGGATTTTCACATATATGTTTATCAAGGGTATTGTCCTCTAATTTCTTTTCTTGTAGGATCCTTCTTTGATTTGTTCCCATATCCTGAGTATTTCATATAAATCAAATCATAAAATGCATGACTCATTTAGTCTGATTTCTTTCAATTATATCCATCTTAGATACAAAGTGATATTATAGTTTTGATTTGCATTTCCTTAAGCACTAATGATTTTGAATATCTTTTTATACGCTTACTAACCATTACCTTTCTTCTTTGGAGACATGTTTTATGGTATAACCTTGAGAAAATTCAATGGGTATTTGGGAGTATGTGTATTCTCTTGTTAAGTGGAGTACTGTATAGAAATTGTATTTCCCCCTTTATGAAGATTTTTTTTTGTTAGTTTTAGTTGTTGGTCTATGTTTATTTAGTGATTTTTCTAAACTATTGCTCTTATGTCTATAATTTTTCTCATATGAGGTCATAGGAATCTATTCCCAGTTTGCTTCATGGTAAGCAAATATTTGGACAGAAATTTCCCTAATCATCTGGAAACAAACTTTCTTAATCTTTGCGGAGAGAGTCTCTGTGTGTGGCCTTCACTCTAATCCAGGCAGTTGACAACATTAATTTAGATTTCTTTCAGTTTGAGCAGAGCATCAAAGTCAGTCACAAGTGAGAGTTTAGGTTCTTCTCAGGTATTTCTTGAGCATGTGAACAGCCCTTGGAATGCACAGAGTCCTGTGCTTGTCTGTGGCCCTTAGATTCCACGAAATATTTTGGAGATTTTTCAAAACTACCCGTGGAGAACGTATTCTCCAACTTTCCCTTTTTTATTTTTTCAAAAAATTTATCATTTGCCCTAATTGTTAACTACAGCTTCAGGCAGTTAAAAGGTTAATATAATATTTATAACAAATATTTTTTAACACTACAAGAGTTCCTAGTCAGTATAAAATACAGACAGCCTCACAGGCAAGGTGCTCCAAGAAACAACTCAACAGCTCATGTAATGATAATTATTTGGATATGAAGTTTTTCAATGAGTTCTAGTCCATTCTGTTTCCTCTGGTGATCTGTAAGTTGCTGGTTGACACTACAATTGTGAACTATTATCTCTTAAGGCTACCATGACCATGGAGTTGGAAGCAAGTTAAAAATACCACAAAGTTAGATGTTCTTAACCATTTCTCTTGAAAAAAAATTATTTTTTTCTGGATTACCCCAGTACTTTGAATAATCTCCAGAGTTCTGAAAAAAGTTGACTTGAAACAATTTTTGATAGCTTTCTCATTGCTTTAAGGATGAGAGTATTTTTAAAGATTCTTGTTCTGTAAATTTTGGTGTCTCCTATATTTTTATGTATGGCAGATTGGAAATAAAATGAAGAGTTTTAAGTGTATAAGCCTATGAATTTTGACAAATGCATGGACTTGGAATCCCTAACAAAATCATGATATGGAACATTTCTTTCCAAATATTGATTTATGTGTCTATGTGTTCTATCAGTTACTGAAAAAAAGACCACTGAAATCTTCAAATATAATCAGGGATCATTTGTTTCTCCTTTTTGATATACACATTCTGTCTTCATTTATTTGACATGGTTACTAGGGGAATACACAGTTCGAATTTTTGTATTTTGTTGAAGAATTTGTTTACCATAAAATATCCTCCTTTATCCTTGGTTGGACTACTTTTTCTGAAGTCTATTTGGTCTAATATTAATGTTGCTACTTCAGCTTATTTTTGAATACTGTTTGCATGATACATCTTTTTCATCATTCATTCCACTGTCTTTCCTTTTCCTATCTTCCCTCCCTTCCCTTCATCATTCTTTTTTACATAATCAATTAGTGAGTTGATATTAAAAATGTTTAATGAATTGTTTAAACCATGTATATTTATGGTAGTTATTGATATGTTTGAGTTGAATGTACCATCTTTGTTGTCTGTTTGTCATATCTTATTTCTTCTTTTTATGTCTTCATTTGGTTTTATTTTTCTGAATGTAATTCCTCCACATTATGAATATTTAGAAATACTCAATTTTTTACTTTTTAAATTATATTAAAATTATCATAATACACTTTCATAAAAATTGTACCATTTTTGCAAATGTAAAAACTTTTAAAATTAATTAATTTTAATTTATTTTTCACTCCATACATCTTAATATGAAGCATGATGTTTTGTACATGTATGTAATGAAATAATTACTAAAGTCAATCAAGTTAACATATCCATCTTTTTCCCTTTTCACATTTTTTGTCCTAAAAAATTTTTGTGTAAAAAATTTTTGCACCTAAAATTTACTTTCAGCAAATTTTCAGTATGTAATACATGATTATTAGCTAGAGTCTTCATTTTCTCCATATCTGAATTTATTCATCTTATTTAAGCTTGTCCCTGGTAACCACTGTTCTATCCTCCATTCCCATGTACTTGACTTTCTTGAGTCCTAATATAAGTGAGGTCATGCAGTGTTTTCCTTTCTGTGTCTGACTTGTTTCACTTAGCATAATATCTTTCAGGGTCATCTGTGCTATTGCAAATGGTAATATCTCCTTTTTAAGAGCATAGTAATATTCCAATATGTGTGTGTGTGTGTGTGAAAGTAAAATTTTTTAGCCATTCATCCTTCATTGTACAGTTAAGTTATTTCTGTATCTTCACTATTTGAGTGGTGATGCAAAAAGCACAAGAGTATAGATATGTTTACAAAGTACTGATTTCATTTCTTTGGCTATATTCTCAGCAGAGGGATTTCTGGTTCATATGGTAATTCTAGTTTCAATTTTTTGAGAAAGATGAACATAAAAATTTTAACATGCTATATTTCATAATGACTGTACCAATTCAACATTCATATAAACAGTGGACAAGTGTTCTCTATCCTCCACACCCTCACTAGCACTTGTTATCTCGTTTGTTTCCTTGTTTTTTGACGACAGCCATCTTAACAGGTGTGAAGTACTCTCTCATTGTGGTTTTGATTTCCATTTATCTGATGATCAGTGTTTTAGTCAACTTTTTTGTAACTGTGACCAAAAGATCTGGAGAGAATAAATAGAGGAGGAAAAGTTTATTTTGGCTCAAGATATGAGATGTCCTCAGTTCATAGACAGCCCACTCCATAATTCTGGGCCTGAGGTGAGGAAAAACTTCATGGAGGAAGAAAGCATCTCAGAACAAGGCAATCAGGAAGCAGAGAGAGCTCCGCTCACCAGGGACAAAATGTTTACCCCTAAGTTATGCCCCCAATTGACACCCTAACTACCTACAGTTACCACCAAGTTAATCCATTCAAGTGGATTAATGTTTTGATTATATAAAGGCTATCATAACCCAATCATGTCACCCAAGAGCTTTCTCGCATTGTCTCACACGTGAGACACCTCATACCTAAATCATGACAATCACAAATATTGAGCACAGTCTTATATACTTGCTGGTCCGTTTTATGTATATTTTGTAGAGAAATATGTATTCAGTTTCTTGATACATTTTTTTGGAGGAGTGACTGGGATTGAACCCAGAGGTGCTTTACCACTGAGCTGCATCTCCAGTCCTTTTTTAAAATTTTGAGTCAGGATCTCACTTAGTTGCTTAGGACCTCCTAAGTTGCTGAGCATGGCCTTGAACTTGAGATCTTCCTGCCTCAATCTGCCAAGCCACTGTGTGTCACTTCACCCATCCATTTGTCTATTTTTGATAGGATTATTTGTTTTTACTATTGCATGAGTTTCTTATATGTTTTGGGTATTAGTCCCATATCAGATATATGATTTGTGAATATTTTATCCCAATTTATAACCTCACTTTTCATTTTGTCAATTTTTTTTCTTTTTAGTTATGTGGAAACTTTTGAGTTTGATATAGCCCCACTTATTTATCTTTTAGTTTTGTTGCCTAGGATCTTGGCGTGGCATCAAAATAGTTGCCAAGGCTAATATCAAGAATCTTTTACTATCCATTTTCTTTGAGAAACTTTGAGGAGTTTTACACTATTAAGGCTTGTATTTAGTCCTCTAATACCATAGCGTGAGATAAGGCTTTAATTAATTAATTAATTAATATTTTTTTCTTTTCTTTTTTGATGTAGATACAGTTTCCCAACAGTTTTTATTGAAGAGACTACCCCTTTCCCATTATGTTTTCTTAATGACCTTTTGAAATTTAGTTGATCTTATTTACGAGCTTTTTATTCTGTTCAATTATTCTGTTTGTTTTTATGCCAGTCTTCTATATTTTTCTTTTGCTTTTCAATATAATTTGAAATTAAAAAAAACTGTGAAGCCTCCAATTTAGTTTTTCTTTCTTAATATTACCTTGACTATTCAAGGTCTTTGGTAGTTCCATAAGAATTTACACTTTTCTCTCTTTCTGTGAAAATTGCCATTGGGATTCTGTTAGGGATTGCATTGAATTTGCCTATCACTTCAGGTAGTATAGACACTTTAATAATATTAATGCTTCCACTCTGTGAAAATGTTCACACTTACATGTGGCTTCTTCAATTTTTTACCAATGTTTTACAGTTTTTAGTATACAGATCCATTACTTTCTTTTCAAATTTATTTCAAAGTGTTTTATTTTAGGATTCTTTTCCTGATTTCTTTTTCAGATAGGACTATTATGGGTTCAAAGAAATGTACTATTTCATTGATTTCATCATTTAATTATAACAGTGTTTTGTGAGTCTTTAGGGTATTCTACATATAGAATCATGTGACCTATAAGTAGAAATAATTTAATACTTCTTCTCCTATTTGGGTGCCATTTATCTATTTTTTTCTTGTCTGATTGCTCTTCTAAGTACTTCCTGTACTATACTGAATAGAAGTTTTGAGAGTGGACTTTTTTCTTTATAGAAGATTGTAAAAGAAAAGTTTTTGGTTATTTCCTATTGATTATGTTAGCTGCAGGTTTTATTATGTTGAGGAAAGGGATACCATCAAAATGTGAAAATGAAACCCACAGAATGAGAAAAAAAAATTACAAATCATATATTTAATAAGGGATTATGTTTGGTCAGTTTTTAAGTAACTGTAACCAAAATACCCAGCAAGCACAACGTAAAGGAAAAGTTTATTTGGGGTTCATGGACTCAGAAGTCTCAGTCCATAGATGTCCAACTCCACTGGGCCCAAGATGAGGCAGAACACCATGGGGAAGGACCCAGCAGAGGAAAGTTGCTCAGCTCATTATAGGGTGAGAAACAGGGGAGGTGGAAGGGGCCACAAGGAAGATGAATCCTTCCAGGGCATGCACCAGTAACCCAACTCCTCCAGTCAAATCTAACCTGCCTATAGTTACTACAAAGTCAGTTCCTTCAAACTAGGATGGACTGTTTAGGTTATAGCTCTCACAATATAATCATTTCACTTTTGAATATTCCTGCATTGATATAGGAGCTTTTGAGGGACACTTCATATCCAAACCATAACAGATTAAAATCCAGAATACATGAAGAACTCCTAAAATATATATATAAAAAACTGACAAATCCCACAAAAATCATAACGGGCAAATGTCTTGAACAGATAGCTCTCTGAAGAGAATATACAAATGGCTAATAAGTACATAAAATATTCTGAACATTTCTAATCATTAGGAAAATACAAATCAAAGCTTTAAACCAATAAGAAAGGATGTTAGGCTGGGGGCAGTGGTGCACACCTAATTCCAGTGGCTCAGGAAGCTGAGGCAGGAGGATCATGAGTTCAAAGTCAGCCTCAGCAACTTAGCGAGACCCTAAGCAACTTAGAGAGATCCTGTCTCAAGATAAAAATAAAAAGGACTGGGATGTGGCCCACTGGTTAAGTGCCCCTGGGTTCAATCCTCAGTACAAAAAAATAAATAAATAAATAAAAATAAAGAGAGAGAGAGAAAAAAAAGAAAAGAAAAAACAGGATATTAAAAGGCGAAGGAGGAAGAGGAGAAGTACAAGCAGAAAATAAATAACAAAGTGTTAGCAAAGATATGGAGAAGTTGGAACCCTTGTGTGTTCTGGGTGGGAATGTAAAATGGTTCGGCTATCATGAAAAGCATTACAGTAGTTTATCAAATAAGTCTATGTCCTGGACTTCCACTTCTGGTAATATATCCCAAAAAACTGAATGCAGGGACTCAGACATGTATACATTCATGTTCATAGAAGCATTACTATGGTTTGTATCTGGAATGTCCCCCAAAAGCTTATGTGTTGAAAGCCTGAAATACCCAATGCAGCAAGGTTCAAAGGTAGGGCTTTTAGGCAGTGATTGGATCATGGGGGCTCTGACCTCATCAATAGACTAAACCATCTGATGCATTAGTTTCTGGATAGCTAAATGGACTACTGAGAGGTGGGATCTGGTTGGAGGAAGTAGGTCACTGGGGGCATGCCCTGGAGGGATCTGTCTTCTATGAAGCTCCTCTCTTTCTAATTGTTTCCTGGCTTCCATGAACTGAGCAGCTCTTTTCCTCAATGCCCTTCCATCATGATGTGTCTGCCTTGGAGTCAGCTAGCCATGGACAGAAACCTCTGAAACCATGAGCCAAAATAAACTTTCCTTCCTTAAAATTGATCTTGTCAGATATTTTGGTCACAATGATGAAAAGTTGAGTAACACAAGCATTATTCACATTATCTCAAACCTGAAAATAATTTAAATGTACATCAATAGATGAATGGATAAACAAAATGTGATATACAATGCGTATATGTATACACACACACAATGAAATATTCAGCCTTAAAAGAGATAAATTCTGATATATGTTGTAACATGTATAAACCTTCAAGACATTATGCTAAGTAAAATAAGTCAGACATAAAAGGACAAGATGATAATTTCACTTATGTGAAATACCTAGAGTAGTGAATTTCATAGAGACAAAAGTAGAATGTCACTTACTGTTGTATGGGGTTAAGGGAGCAGAGAGAGTTATAATTTAATAAGTACAGAATTTCAGTTTGGAAAGATGAAAGTTTTAGAGATGGTGATGATTTTTGCATAATATTAATATGTTAACATCACTGAATTGAATGCACAAAAATGAATAAAATGGTAAATTTTATGGTATGTGTATATACACACACACACACACACACACACACACACATGCACAGACCACTAAACAAATAAAATTGGAAAAAAATACACCCAAGAGTTTTACTCCGTGTGAAAGATGTACCAGAGCTCTATTCCATCTAAATAAAGGAAGGGTATTTACAAAAAGAAAAGGCTAATTACAATAAGTCCTATAGAAAATATTAAAAGCACCCTTCTTCCTAAATCAGCAACAACAATGATATTAAAAAACTAAACTAAAGCTTTATATAACTTGCAGAGGAAAGAATAGTATAGTCTGTGACTTCTGTGTTACATGATTAAACATATTTTCAGAATATTATGGGGGCACATATGTTGGTGTTTTGAAATTTTCTTCTTTCATGAACTATCTAGTGTTATAATTTAACTATTAACTTTGGGCTCATATTCCTCTTTTATTTTTAAGATATGTCAAATAGTACTCCTTTGATATCTATGGGGTTTTTAAAATATTTTTGATGGTACCAAGGATTAAACCCAGGGGCACTTAACCACTAAACCACATCCCCAGCCCTTTTTTATATTTTATTTAGAGACAGGATCTCACTAAGTTGTTTAGGACCTTGCTAATTTGCTGAAACTGGCTTTGAACTCACGATCCTCCTGCCTTAGCCTCTCAAGTGGCTGGGATTACAGGTGTGAGCACCCATGCCAGCCTACATTTATGGTTTTAACTTTTCCAACAATATCTCTTCACTTTCAACTCTCTCTGATTTACCTTTTCCACTATGGTTTGCTCATATCGCAGTGATTAAACTATCCTTCCATGATTGTAATATTATACACTTGTAGTTTCCAGTACTTATCAAGGAGTTTTATGGGATCAGCTGAATTTTAAACCAATGTCACTAAACATTCCATAATTTAATTTGATGAGTGGAAGGGTGATTGTTATGGGTAAAATATGAGGTGTCCCCCAAAATCTCATGTGTGAGAAAATGCAAGAAATTTCAGAGGGGAAATTATTGGATTATGAGAGTCTTAACCTAATCAGTGGCATTAATCCCCTGATATGGATAGTCACAGTAGGCAGGTAGAGAGAGTGGCTGGAGGAGGTGGGCCACTGTGGACTTACCTTTAGGGTCTATATTTTGTCCCTGGTCTGTAGTCTCTCTCTTCTCATTGGTGGTCATGTCCTGAGCTGCTTTACTCCAGCACACCCTTCTGCCATGATATTTTGCTTTAACTCAGGCACAGAGCAGTGCAGTTGGCTATCTACAACTGAGACCTCTGAAAACATGAGCCCCAAATAAACTTTACATCCTTTAAAATTATTCTTGTCAGATATTTTTGTCACAATAGCAAAAAAAAAAAAAAGTTGATTAAAAAAATGACATTAAAACGTATTATAGGCTGGGGAGGTTGAAGCAGGAGAATTGAAAGTTCAAAGCCAGCCTCAGCAATTTGGTGAGGCCCTAAGCAACTCAGTGAGACCCTGTCTCTAAATAAAATACAAAAAAGGGCTGGGGATATAACTCAGTGTCTAAGTGTCCCTGGATTCAATCCCTGGTACAAAAAACAAAACAAAACAAAACAAAAACATTTTTAAAATAAGCCATGGAAATTGATTAATTTTAATTGGACCCAAATGTTATGTTTCAGCTAAGTATTAGTCTAAGGCATGTAGGGAAAAATAAGGAACTGATTTTATTTTTTCTCAATGGACAAACCATTAGTCCTAGTACTTTTTGTTGAAAGCATTCTTTCTCCATTAGTTTAAAGTGCCAAATTTTCATATATTATATTAGCAGGCATGTTTGGATCTGGTCATGTACTTTTGTTTTATTTTGCTGATCATTGCATTACAATATTGGGTAGGGCTACCCCTTTTAATTATCTGTCTCCTTTTCTCCCAATTCATTTTCATTTTAATTTCTTTAGCCTGAGATATTCTTGAGAACAAACATCAAAGTAATTATTTCTGAGTTTTAAAAGTCTATTTTTTATTGATCTTATACTAAGTTTATAGATTAATTTTAAGAGAATTTGTTCACTTTTGCAGCATCAAGCTTTCCCATGTAGAAATATGTTATGCCACTTATTGAACTCTTATTTGATGTTCTTCTTTAAACATTTGTTGCTTTTATAGTAACAATGTGTACATTCTTTCTTCACATAGTCATGAAATAATTCACTTTTTATTGTTATTGTGAATTTTATCATTTTCAAATCGAAATGCAACTGAGTGAAGTGATGCATACCTGTAATCCCAGTGACTCAACAGGCTAAGTCAGGAGGATTGTAAGTTGGAGGCTGGCCTCAGCAACTTTGTGAGACCCTGTCTCAAAATAAAAATAAAAAAGCATTGAGTATGTAGCTCAGTGGTTAAGTGCCCCTGGGTTCAATCCCCAGTACAAAACAAAACAAAACAAAACAAAACAAAAAATCAAAATGCACAAGTAGTTACTGCCATAAAGTATTTTTATTGATTTATTTTTTCATTCATTTATTTTTTCATCCTTCCCACATATATTTAATGCATCTTCTCTATGTACCAAAACAACTAAAATTACATTTATTCATTTCAATTTCTTGATTATTATTTTAATTGTACATACTTATTGAGTGTCATTTGAAAATTTGATACATATATACAATGTGAAATGATAAAAATAGGGTGGTTTCAATTTTTTACTTGCTCAATTGCTGTTTTCCAACTGTAGAATTACTTAACATTAAATTATCATTATTTTTTGCACCTTGTATATGATAATGATATGTATATGATATCATCTGTTAAAACTCCAGTCATGTCTTTTTTCAGCTCATGAAAATTTTCATCTATTATAATTTTGGTTATTTTTTCTGATTTGTTCTTCCTAATTCTGTACATATTGGACTTCTGGTCCACAATCTTCTCTCTTGACATTTGAGCTTCCATTTTCAGCGCAATTAAGAGAATGTGTCTCAAGTTTATTCTTCACATTAATATTTCCTTTGTTAGAAATTTATTTCTGTTTTTCTAACGTTGCTTTTACTTTTGCTATTTAATTGTATTTTTCTTATAATCTTGCTTCAATCTCATCAGCAACCTTTTTTCTATAAATTACTTAGCTACCTCACTATCCAAAATCGATTGCTTTATCTCTTTTGCCTTTAGAACATGTATATTTCTGCGTTTTCTTCAATTGCATAATGAAAGCAATCTAGATGCTTTAAAACTTTTAGAAGATATTATTGAATTATATTTATGCCAAAATGTTTCAGTAATGTGCTCTTCCTGTATAAGATGAATGCCAAGTTCTCTTTTTTCCTGTTCTTTTTCACATTTATAAACTATTCTGATGCAATATCAAACTCACAGAAAATTTGTAAGAACAGTATAAAGAAATATCATGAGCTCTTTATTCAGATTCATCAGATTCATGATTTTAAAAAGTATTTTGCCCCATTTGCTTTATCATTTATTCTTTCTGAATCACTTGAGAGTAAGTTGTAATCATGATGTTCCTTTACTCTCAAATAACTCATTGTATAAGAAAGAAAAGAAACATAGTAAAATTATTAAATTTAGGAAATTTAACTTTTTTATAATATTGTTCTCTAATAATAGCCAATATTCATGTCATCATTTTTTACAGTGTGTCCTTTTCATCTATGTTTTTTAATTATTTTTACAGACTGCATTTTGATTCATTGTACACAAATGGGGTACACCACTTCATTTATATGATTATTCCTTTCCAAAAATATAATTCAAAATTATAACTTACTTTGTCCTGTCTGTTTAATATTCTATATTTTGGAATAGATCTTGAAGTTTTCTTAATATTCTTGACTTTGATATTATACACAGGGTGTTTTGTAAAATGTACCTAAATTTGAAATGTGTTTCTTGATCATAAATTCAGATTATTGATACAGGGTGAGAATGATTCAGAAATTATGTTTTACCCTAGTGAATTTCACAAAGATGAATGTGGATCTTAGTTTATATCAATATCAGTGAAATTCTTACATATACTTAAGTAATTAATACATTTCTAAAGGAGATCTACATTATAGAATATGTGTATTTTACTTATAGGATCACATTATATAAATGACCAGTGGATGGAAAGAAACCATGAAGGAAATAAAGCATTTTTAAATATTAAAAAAAAAATTGGTGATATTAACTTCGATCACCTTAGTTAAGTGGTCCTGCAAAATTTCTCCACTATAATAATTCTATGCTTACACTTAAAATTAATAAGCAATACTTGGAGGTGCTTAGAAACTTTCTAAATATTTTATTTCACATAAATCACTTCACCTATTAGTTTTAACATTCCTTTCTATTTTTCCCATGTTATTTCTTTTGCATTTATTTATTCACATTAAAATTTAAGGTAGAGCTTTTCATTCCTCCTACATATTTATCTACTTATTCACCTATATCAGTATTAATTCCTGGATTCTAAAATATTCAATTACGTATTACTATAACCTTTTAATTTGATGTATTACTGCTTTACTTTTAATCAGTGGAAATTCATTCAAGCTACCTCTTGTGTTGCTTTGATATGTCTACAACATTCTTTCAGTACTTTCTACCTTTCTGGCACAATGAGCCTTTATAGTATCATCTTTTACTATTGCTTCAGACCTGGAATTGACTATTTCTTCAAGGAGGTCTGGATACTTTTAGTGTGGAAGGATATTCATAAATGAAAATCTGATTGTTAGGTTTGCTTATTTCAACTAAGGACTCATCAATGCTATGTATTTTTGGTGGAAAATGCATATGGACATATACAATACAATGCTACTGCTACAGAATTAAAAGAGGAATTTTTCCAATAGCTGTCATTCTCTTCTCTAAAATTAAGAAAGCTGGATCCCATTATCTCCAATATATCTTTTAATTTGCTCAAGCCTAGACCATATAAGAAGCAGTTTCAAAATTACTAATCTATAACATTGCAAAAAGCAAATCTACTAAAAAGAGTCCAATATCTATTTGCAGTTTTTAATTGTGAAGAAAATATCTATAGAAGTGAATATATAGGTTAATTATGTAATTCAATAAATTTAGATGCATATATGTACCTGTAAAAGTATCATCCTAATTTGAATATAGGATATTTATACCACCTCCAAAATTCCTGTTTTAAATTCCTACTCAACATAGGCAAATAATATTCTGAATTTACCATCTAGAGTATGTATGCTTGTTCTTAATCCTAAATCTCTTTAGCATTACCTCTTTGGATATTTTTGTAGTGGTTGCTAGTGAATACAATATACATTCTTAATTTTTAATTGGGCAACATAAAATCAATTTTGTGTCACTTTACAGAAAATATGAGAATTTTAGAACAGGGTAGGTTCACTTAACTACACACCTTTGTTACTGTTAAATATTTCACATCTGAATGCATCCAAAATACACTACACAACTTTTTTGTTTTTTTTTAAATAATTTAAAGAAATTAAAAACGAGAAAGCTAGATTTATACTTGCTCATGCACTTAGCATTTCTCTCATGAATCATTCCTTTGTACAGTTCTGATTCTCCATCTGCTGATGTAACTATACCTTTCGAAGATGTTCTTTTATTATTTCTTTTATTGCAAATTCAATGGTAAAAAATTATGTCAGTTAATCTAAAATATGTTAATTTTGCTTTCATATTTTAGGGGTATTTTCACCAATTATAAAATTCTGTTGACCCTTTTTTATTTTTAGCATTTAAAAACCAGTGTTTTGTCTTTTATCCTTGATTGTTTATAATGAGAAGACAGCCACCATTTCTATTACCTTTTCCCTGACTGTAATGATTATAATCTTTGGCTTTTTTCAAGATTCTCCTTTTGCCTTTAGTTCAGTAGTTTGAACATGATGTATTAATATACAGGTTTCATTGATTTTATTATGATTAGGGTTCACTGAGCTCTTGGATCTCTACACTGATGTTTTTAACCAAATTTGGAAAAATGAAAAATAATTAAATTATTTTCTCCCCTTCCTTTTTTGGGGACTCCATTCTTTCACTATGACTAATTTCATTACCAGTGGATAATTTTCTCAACAGGACTCCCATAGCACAAGAAATAAAAGCAAGAATCAACAACTGGGATAGATTCAAACTATAAAGCTTTCTCTCAGCAAAGGAAACTATCAGCAATGCAAAGAAAGAACCTACAGAGTGGGAGAAAATCTTTGCCAATCATACTTCAGATAGAGCACTAATCTCCAGAATCTATAAAGAACTCAAAAAACTCAACACCAAGACTACAAATAACCCAATCGACAAATGGTCTAAGGAAATGAACAAACACTTCACAGAAGAAGACATACAAACAATCAACAAACATATGGAAAAATGTTCAACATCTCTAGTAATAAGAGAAATGCAAATCAAAACCACCCTAAGATTCCATCTCACCCCAATCAGAATGGCGATTATCAAGAATACAAGCAACAACAGGTGTTGGCGAGGATGTGGGGAAAAAGGTACACTCATACATTGCTGGTGGGGTTGCAAATTAGTGCAGCCACTCTGGAAGGCAGTATGTAGATTCCTTAGAAAACTTGGAATGGAACTACCATTTGACCCAGCTATCCCACTCCTTGGCCTATACCCAAAGGACTTAAAATCAGCATACTACAGAGATACAGCCACATCAATGTTCATTGCTGCTCAATTCACCATAGCCAGATTGTGGAACCAACCTAGATGCCCTTCAGTTGATGAATGGATAAAGAAACTGTGGCATATATATACAATGGAAAATTACTCCACAATGAAGAATGATAAAAATATTGCAATTGCAGGCAAATGGACGAAATTGGAGAATATCATGCTAAGTGAGATAAGCCAATCTCAAAAAACCAAAGGAAGAATGATCTCGCTGATAAGTGGGTGATGATACATAATGGGGCGTGGGAGAGGTTAGTTTTAGGGTTAGAGTTAGGGTTAGGGAGGGGGGCAAGAATGGGGGAAGGAAGGACTGTATAGAAGGAAAAGAGGGATGGGAGGGGTGGGGGGAAGGGGAAAAATAACAGAATGAATCAACCAACATCACCCTATGTAAATTTATGATTACACAAATGGTATGCGTTTACTCCATGTACAAACAGAGAAACAACATGTATCCCATTTGTTTACAATAAAAAAAAAAAAGAAAGGCACTGACATCTTTTTATTTCCTAGGGATTTAATTATCATAGGATATGTTTATTGTATGTACACCCCCCAAAGGCCTGCTTTTGCATAAGATTCGTGGTCATATTTTTCCCTTAATGCTTTACAGAAAGGTACTTTTTAATCATTGAATATTACGTGGTATGATGAAAACAAGCAGGTGATTTTCAAACTCTGTACCATAACAGTTCTTGATGTAAGAACTGCTGTTACAAATGTGAGTGATTTGGGTAAATACATGATGAAAGGATAAAAATATATATGTCTATTTCTCTTTAGTTTTATATTATTTAATGCTGTTCAGAGTGTGAAGTCAGCTCAAATTTACTCCATGTGTTTATGTTACATATTTCTCTCCTGTTATATTTTAATGACTTAAATTTCTCTATATAACCTTAAAATTTTTCAGGGAGTTTAGGTTGATTTACTAGGGAGCCTTTTAGTTTATATACACCTGATTGTTTTCAACTTAGGGGAAATTTTAAGTTATGAATTTGAATGTTTATTTCTGCTGCTTGCTACCTGCCGCCGACCAGCGGGACAAACGACACGTACTCTTCAGAGGTTCATGAAGCAGCTTCTGCTTTATTCGGATAACACCCTCAATATATACGCAGTCTCATGCATATGTAATTGTAATCAGATATGTCCATCCAATCCTATTAAAGGTCAAGCGATCACGAGCTCAAGCATACATGTAAGATATATCTGTCCACGCGCTAAGCGGCTGAACTAATTATCATACAGCCAATGGTAAGCGCTTCCTGTTTTTCTCAAGGCGCATTCAGCACGCCCTTTGGCTCTCTGCCAGTCGCCATCTTTGGATGCATGTAGCGTAACCCTGGGCCCCCGATTTTGCCCACCACATATTTCCAGTTGGTTTAGTTTTTTGTCTAAGAATATCTGATTCTTCAATTGAATATCCATTTTCTGATATCCATATAAATTGCTCATGCTTTCATTTTCATTTATTTGCAGCTTAAGAACTTTTATGACTTTCTATTCATGTTTCATGGAGGACACATTTTCCAACATCTCATTGGTAATTCCATTCAGTTTTTTTGTTTTCATTCACTTTTCTTTTGTGTAAGAAAAAATTTCAGGAGAGTGTGTTTTCTGAGACTTCAGGGGAAGTTGTCATTTCCTTATATCCACATTACTTTTCAGAATCCTTTCAAAGAATTTTTGTTCCTGTTAAACCATCTTGGAATCACAAGAGAGATATAAACATAATGTTTTCCTTAAGAAAGAATGTGGTTTAGCTCAGCCCCATTAATACATCATATACATCAATAGAAGTAGAAAATCAGAATTTTCACATGATATAAATTTTATGTTTTAGAAGGAGCATTTTACATATTTTTATAGCACATCCTTTTTATTGGATACAATACTAAAATACTTGTCTGTTCAACTAAATATATGGACAAATAGTGTACCCATTCTATAATACTAAGTGAATTTTTTTAAACAATGGATGGAAAAGGTTGTCGTGCTAGATCATATTCTAATATATACTATGTTAAAATAATTTATCTGCTTCAACTGTTTAAGCATCCTATGACACTCTAAGCCTATGAACCATCTGAAAAAAATTAAATTCCCAGCACACACCACAGATGGTCCTTTGGCCTTTACCTATTTTACATCAACCCCCAATTCTTTTTGGTGCCTGTATGTTCTAATATGTAGTGTACTACTATTATCCACTTTGCTTCAAGACCTTTGTGGAGGTGACAGAGGGATTACTGTATTTCTCTGAATGTAAAGGAAAAATATAGTCCAAGGGCAAGGTATATTTCTGGGAATAATACTGTAATGGTTTTTCAAAAATAATACCCAAGCCAAAGTGGGCTGATTGTCCAGTTTTCTGGTTAATAAAATCCTGACTGTATCTATTTTGTTGGCAGAGTTGCTCGCATATTGTTCATTACGGAACTTCTTTCAGCTCTGTTTTTCTTGTTAAAAGGATGTATTCCTTACCAATTCTACCAATAAGTAGTATATCAGTCTTATTATTTTTTTCTTATTATTTTTAACTCCCTTTCTGCTTCACAAGTATTATAAGGAAGTTGAAAGAGTGATCTCAAGACACCTATTTAAAAACTTGGAAAATTATGATCAAGTTATTAAATAAAATATAACATTTCCTTTTCCCCCTTCTTCTAGAATCACAACACAGTGTTGTTTTTCAACCACGAACTTTAGTGGAAATCTTAATGTTTTATTAATAGTTTGTTTCTCTGAAATGTACCATACAATTTTGAGTAACTTTTTTCATTTCTGAAACCAGTTACACATTTGTTATATTTTCTTCAGTTTAAATTGAGATTAACCCATCTTAATATTTTAAGAGAAATGGGTTATGAGAAATATGAAAATGAGGTGTGAGGAAAGATTCTTATTTTGATCTTAAAGTTTGCTTCCATGATCTGAATCTCTTTCCCAAGAAAAGAAGTTTTCACATTAGTCAATCAAATTTTACTGAGCTCTTAGTTCTTAAAATGATTTTAGGCATTTCAATGGAATAGAAGATTAGGCATCAAATTTTTATTAGTACAGAGTCCTATAAACTCATTAGCACTTGCTTTAATTTTTCTACCACTCCTGAATTATGCGACTTCATATATCAGCTCAGCTGAATTTGGGAAAGAGTAAGCTAATATGCTTCAGTTACATATTGATCATCCATCACTTATTCATTATCTTCATAGTTCCTTACAAAGAAACCATCATGAACAGTTACTGATTGATATGGTAGAAATTCAAACAAGAAATACTGCATTTGTCCTGATCTGGCTAGGGGCTCACATTTTAGTGGAAAAACAGAAATGAAAATTAGTGATTATAATTATTTTTAACATGAATAAACACCTATTGAGGTAAAGAGGAAGAAGCGATTAATTTATTTTTGTATACTTGTTGAGAGCGAGAACCATCTCTCTCTTGTTCAGTTATTATCCAAAGTGAACAAGGTCCTGTCACATTGGTAAGCATTCAAGAGATACTTGTTTAATAAATAAAAGTTATTTAGAAAAGCTTCACTATGCTTTTGATGCTATGCTTTTTTACCTTACAAATTCTTGTCAAGTTCCAATCCTGTATTAGATACTTTACTTCATGAAAGTTTTGGGGAAAGGACCAGTATTGCATTTAATGGCTATTGTGGAGTTTAGCAATTCCCAATTTACTAGAATCAAGACTTTGCTCATTTATGTATTTATTTATTTATTGCTGGAGATCCAGCTAGGTAGACACATGCCACCCAGGCATTCCAACATCAAACTCCTCTTTTACAGTTGTGCAAATACTCTGGGTATAAATAATAAGTCTTTTTAATGTTGTGAAGACTTCTGACCAAATGTTTGTCATTAGCTTACCACTAAAAATCATTTTTTATCTATTACCTGCTGCCTGTAATTTTTGTTGTAATTCTATTGACTAGTATATGCAATTCTAAATTCTATTTTCTCGTTTGAAGGGTCTCAAGACTTTATTAGCAGTAGCAAGTTGGATATTTTCCCATAAGAATTGGCTCTAACGAATGAGTTCTGAAATTTTTCAATAATCAGTAGATGGTATAAAAATAAAAATCAACCAAACAAACAAACAAAAAAGTAAGGTATAGACAGTGAGACTGATTCAAATGGCTAGCCATGCTTCTGTTTCCACTGTTGTCATTGTAGCACAAAAAATTCAAATAGAAATTCTTACCTTAGTTGAGAATTGCACTCAGTTTTTAGCTGCCCTTTCTTGACAGCTATTTTACAATGTATTTTTTCAAAAGAATATATTACAAAAGAGCATGCCCTTATAAACTTTCCATGTATGCTTTCTAAGTGCCTATCATATCTGTTGTAGTCCAAAAGGTTGTTGTGTATATCCTGAATATGATAATTGTCAGGTCCATGGTCATGCAAAATTAAATATGTAACTTTGAAAGGTAAGCTGTGTAAGTGACAAAAAATGTGATTGTGTTGACTTTGTGACTCATTTTATTTGGTTCATGAATTCATATTCACTTATTCAATCTTTCAAATTTTTTCAAGCACTACCTATCAGTTTAAAAAAAAAGAATCACTAGTTAGGGTCAAAGTAATTGTACCAATATTTAAAATGTGCAAGACACCATATTTCAGTCACTGATATGATCATTTATGAGTAACCTATTACAATTTGTTAATGCAGAAGTGACCTTTTTCTTGTAAGCAAAGGGCACATTTTACAGCTTTCTGAACATGTCTTATCTACTTAGAAGGCTTTAGAAAAAAGTAAGATGTGGTGACATTTAGTTTTATTCTAGTTCATTGCCATTAACCTCATGCTGCTGACTTTTAGATAGTTGTATATGGTCTTTCATCAAGACAGAAAAAAATGAAAACTTCTCTGTATGTCATGGACCCTTGTTAAAGAATGAAGGTAATAATAAAAGAAGTGAAGAGTTTAATAACTTCTATTAGTGATCTAGTGAAGCTCTTAAAGATCCCAAGAAATACCCAAATAATCAAGGGAGGGATGCTTGAGAAGGTTTTCATCAAACTCTAGTCTTTATGAAAACCTCATCACTCCAACAACTGGCATTGCCTTTGAGCAGCAATCACTTACAAGCTCCATTGCCACATACTTAAATTCACATGAACAGTAGAAAGATCACAAAATAGAAAATGATTCTGATTTTGAGTTTCTTCCCAATGTTGCGATTTCATTCAGAATGCAATTTCATTCCCAACTCTGCCAGGTCATTTACTATACTCAGTGCCTGGCCTTGCACCCTGTGGATCAATTCAGCTATGAAGTTAACAAAGTATGGAAGTTTCCTATGAGCATATATTCAACCATGCATTTGCTATCCTTTTCTCTGCAGTGTGTTTAATGGATTTGGACATAAAATCTAAGGCATTTCACAGGCTGTTTGGTATGTATGGGATATTGCAGTTCAGAATGAGGTTTTCATTTCAGTTAATTTAATGTTTGGAGTCTGTCAGATACACTGAGAGATGGGTAGTTATACTATGTGTGCAACAAAAGGATCAGATCTTCCTTTCTCCTCCCCTCTGGTTAGCCTTCCTTGAATGTTTCATTAAACTGATAAATGATTTCCAACAGGGAACATTAGAAATGTTCCAGACATTGGAGAACAAAAAGAGAAGGAGAAAACTGAAATTAAAGTTACGATTTCACAGAGAACCTTCTATTGTAAACTGGAACCTACCTCAGTCTTACTAATTTTTATTTTGTTATTATAATTTTCTTTTCACTTTGTTTATGATTACCTCTCATACTTCAAATATTTCAAAACCTTGTACTAATTGCAAATACCAAAGAAGCAAAAGTAAATAGAACCCAATGTAGTGAGAAAAATTCACTTTCATCTATATTAATGTTAATGTTTTATATTTCCCAATTATCCAAGCATGGGAGAGGATTATAAAATAAAAATTACCCTTTGAAAAAGCATATTTCATTCAATTAGAATAATTTAGAAGGGCTGAGGTGTGGCTCAGTGGTAGAGTGCTTGCCTAGAATGTGTGAGGCATTGGGTTTGATTCTCAGCACCGCATAAAAAATAAATAAAAAAAGGTTCATTCACAACTAATATATATATATATATATATATATATGTTAAAAAAGAATAATTTAGAACAAAAATCTTTGTAAAAATTTTCTTCATGTTCCTAAATGATTTTTCCTTTGATAGTTATTGTCAAATTTTGTGTTTTAAATCAACTAATTTTTAATTTCCAACATTAGATAAAGTTAAACTCATATTCTTTTGTCCAGAAATATTTGCTTTTTCATGCACCTTTCCTTTGCTTGATATGATTTTTTTAAAAAGAGATAGATGAATGACAATAAATATATATCAAAATATGAATTATGATATTTTCAAATAAACAGCAATTTGATTACATAGCTGTTCAAATCTATATGCAAACTTTGTATTTAGAGGCAAAAATAATATGGCAAACCATAATCTTTTTCTAGCATATTTGATTAATAATTTACACATTTATAGTCTTTCATAAGCTTTTCCTTTGTTGTCACAGCCACAAACATGAGTATGCACAAGCTTCAGAAGAGCCTTGCCTCAGTGTCCTCCACTGTGGCCAAAAGGTCTGGTTAGATCTCAGTGAGACAAATGAAATAGCCAATGCCAACTTTTGGCAGCAGATCTGGAAGCTGATGAAAGATGAGCTGGTCATCCACAAGCCTGTGATTATTCATTCCCAGAAAAGCACCTTGGCTTCCCAGAAGGGCAGGTACATGGACAGAGGCAAGAAAAGGGTGTGCCAAAGGGCTGGGATTGTGGCTCAGTGGTAGAGTGCTTTCCTGGCATGTGTGAGGCGCTGGGTTCAATTCTCAGCACCACATAGAAATGAATAAATAAAATAAAGGTATTGCATCCATCTACAAATGAAAAAACGGGGAGAGTGCCAATCCTTAAATGCCGGAGAAAGCAATCTAAATAAGGAGAATGAGGATTCTTCACAGGCTGCTCAGGAAATACTGTGGATCTAAGAAGATTGATTGTCACATGTGTCACAGCTTATACCTTGATGGTGAAGGGGAATGTGTTAAAAAAACAAGCAGATTGTCATGAAACACAACTATGAGCTGAACACAGAGAAGACCAACAGGAAGCTTCTGACTGACCACGCAAAGACGCGTAGGTCTAGGATCAGGGAGGCAGGATAAGTACCATGAGGAGCATCTCCAGGCCAAAGAGATCATCAGGACTGTCAAGGAAGAAGATACCAAAAATAAAGCTCTCCACTCACGTCTGAACAAGTGACCTCTGTGATTATGTAGATCGGCCATTGAAATAAAACAAGGTTTTATCCATTGCAAAATAAATAAACAAAAATAATAAAGCACATCACAAGTTTATTTTCTTAGGAAGAAAAATCAGAAACTGTAACAATAAAACATTAAACATTAAACCCCGTTAAACCATGTTTCATTGTTCATGTTACATTGGGGGAGTGTTTGAATACCCTCAGATCAAAAAATTAGCATTCATTATCTTTCTGTTTTATGTAGCTCCATATTATAAAATATGCATAATCCAGAGGATTTTATTATTAGATTTTATTATTTTATTATTTTATTATTATTGCTATAGCGTTGGGAAAGACATGTTTAAGTCTCTGAATTAAAAAATGGCACATTATAATCAAGTCAACTATGGTATTTTCTGATTCAGATGTAAATTACGTTCTCTTCAAACTGATTCTTTGGCTTCAGTTTTTCTCATACAAAAATATGTGAGTAGAATGAAAGGCACTCAAAGCAAAGTGTTAGCTTACAAATGCTATCATGAAAAAGATAAGGGACAATTTAGGAGCTGCAGTTAACATGGGAGTAATAGGTTCTCTCTGCTTGTAAAAATAAATAAGTTAATCCATTTTTATCTCTGTATAGAAGTTAATCAAGACAAAGTTTCTAAATTCAAATTTCAATGCTTTTCTTTAGAGATCAGTAAACATTTCACAGAAAAGGTGGTTGATACATTTTAGTTTTTTCACTTTTTTCTTTATATATGAATTCTTATGTCTCTCTCTTTCCTAATCCAATAGCCATGTTTTTTACACAGAAAGAATTCAACAAATATATGGTGAGTGGTTGATTTTCTACAGTGAAAAGTACTGGTTAAATTTCATCTAATGATTCATTGAAACAGTTTCTCTCATTGGAAGAAAGCAGACAACATAACTAAAAGAAGAATGAAAACTTCCACGCTAATAGATGGTTAGTATTATCAAAATATACAGAAAGTCTATACCTATTTAATAGTATCTTAAAATCCAAGATTATTGTGGTAGTGGGAGATATGTTTACTCAGAAGAAAGTAAATATTCTGAAATATGTAGTTTATTTTCCAAGTTTCCCCTATTGTCTAACCAATCCACCAAAATGCCTCATTGCATGTATATTAACTCTTGTCTGATCAACAAAGACGAAACCAGAAAAGAAAACACTGAACATTTAAAGCAGATGGACTTTGATGTAGGTTATTTTTTCCCCCAGTTGATGAAAGAGCTGAAAAGCCAATGAGAGGCAGTGATGTAACCAACATATTGGCAGTAGCAGGAATCCTCTGCCAGTTCTACGGCAGAGAGATGTCACATACTTTTGCTAAATGAAAGCTAAACTATGGCAGAACTATCTGGCCATCTGGCAGTGACTGAAGTCACAATAGATAATCAACTACTTGTCCTACCCTCCAATCTCTCACTATAACTCCTCTTATGTTGAAGTCAACAGACAGGGGACTGAGAAACAATCCAAAGTGGTCAAGCCACCTTCTAAACAGAACAAAGTAGAGTAAGAGTGAAGAATGAATATATAGGCAAACCGGTTGAGGACAAGTAGGAAAGAATATGGAAAATATGGAAAGAATATAGAAAATACAGAACAGGCTACTCTATATACACACAAGAAGTCCCATGAAAATAGCTCTATCAATGTATGGAAGTTGGTTGACTTATTGTATTCACAGCACATATTACAGTAAAAGGTGAGAAGAACTTTGCTGCAATGTTTCTGAGAATAAGCACTGAAACACTGAGAAAGAGTACCAGACAAGGGAGATCTAATTCAGCTTTTATTTCATCTTTATTTAGTCTAACATTCATATAAATGGATAGGAGTTGTATCCGTGTGTGTGTGTGTGAACCTACTATTTTCCTTGATAAGGTTACCTTGTAGTGTGATTTTGATGATGGATATGTGCATAAATTATTTATTTGGATGATCAGCTAAGATTTTAGGTTTCCAAAAAAGTAGCCTAAAAATATTTGGTTATATTCCCAGTCTTTGATCCCTATTTCACAAACATCTGTCATTTTATACATGTTCTCTAGTGTTTCTCAACTAGATAATTCATTAGAGAGAATTATGCATATATGCACCACACCTTTATGTAATTGCAATAAGAGAACATATCAATCAAACATGTGAACATATATAATTCATATGTGAATAACGCACTAAAGACTGAAAATTTTAAATGGATCTCATGATCCCTCCAACAAGTAAACACATAATAATTATATACATTTCTTGTAAGTAACAAGATTATTAGCAATTTTATTCATTAAGAATCCATGTAATTTTCCCTAGGATAATTAATAAGTTCAAGATTCAGCATGAGGTTAGCTGGAAAGAATACAATAATGATAATTAAGTATCAACATTTTGGGATTTAGAAATATAGGGACATTGTGAATGGATAGAAAAAAAATGAATCTAATTTTTTATTACACTCTCACCCTTTCTATTTTCTAGAACTTCTGTATAGTCTTTTCTTATCCCATTAACAGCCACATTCTACATCCCTCTGCATCCTCTTTGTCCTCCATTAGAAACTACAGACCTTATTGCAAACCTGTTTGTTTTCCTGAAGATAATATTGGAACTCATTTTGTTTATTATGACAATTTTGTTATTGTCCCCATAGGGGCTATTTGGTCTAGGATTGCATAGTGTCTGATTTGGCCACTGCTAATATTGATCTCCCCTTAAAGAAAGGGTTTTGGAAATCTATAGGGCTACTGTAAGCCTGTAGGGGGAAATCTGCAATATCCCAGATCTGTACTGCTAAAGAGGAAGATACATGAACAACACGAAAAAACAGGGAAGAAAATGATCTAAACAAATCTAGATTCTATATTAATAGAATCCAATGACAGTATGTTAGAAGAAATGTCAGGAAAGGACTTCAGATTATACATGATTAAGATGATTCATGAAGCAAAGGATGAGATAAGAGAGCAAATGCAGGCAATGAATGATAATACCAATAAGCTGAAAGAACACCTGCAGGAAGCAAAAGATTGTTTCAACAAAGAGATAGAGATTCTCAAAAAAAAACCAAATGGAAATCCTTGAAATGAAGGAGACAATAAACCAAATAAAAAACTCAATGGAAAGCATCACCAAAAGACTAGACCACATGGAAGACAGAACCTCAGACAATGAAGACAAAATATTTAATCTTGAAAATAAAGTTGCCCAAACAGAGAAGATGGTAAGAAATCATGAACAGAATCTCCAAGAACTATGGGACATCATGAAAAGGCCAAATTTAAGAATTATTGGGATTGAGGAAGGCACAGAGACACAAACCAAAGGAATGAACAACCTATTCAATGAAATAATATCAGAAAATTTCCCAAACCTGAAGAATGAAATGGAAAATCAAATACAAGAGGCTTACAGAACACTAAATGCACAGAATCACAACAGATCCACACCAAGGCACATTATAATGAAAATGGCTAACATTCAAAATAAAGATAGGATTTTGAAGGCCGCGAGAGAAAAGCATCAGATTACATATAGGGGGAGACCAATAGGGATAGCAGCCCACTTCTCAACCTAGACTCTAAAAGCTAGAAGGGCCAGGACCAACATATTTCAAGCTCTGAAAGAACATGGTTGCCAACCAAGAATCCTATATCCAGCAAAACTAACCTTCAGATTTGAAGATGAAATAAAATCCTTCCATGATAAACAAAAGTTAAAAGAATTTACAAATAGAAAGCCTGCACTACAGAATGTTCTTAACAAAATATTCCATGAGGAGGAAATGAAAAACAACAATGGAGGTCAGCAAAGGGAGGAACTACCTTAGAGAAAAACCACTCAAAGGAGAAACCAAGCCAACTTAAAAACCAAAAATAAGCCAAATGACTGGGAATACAAATCATATCTCAATAATAACCCTGACCATTAATGGCCTAAACTCATCAATCTAAAGACATAGACTGGCAGAATGGATTAAAAAGAAAGACCCAACAATATGCTGCCTGCAAGAGACTCATCTCATAGAAAAAGACATCCACAGACTAAAGGTGAAAGAATGGGAAAAACCTACCACGCACATGGACTCAGTAAAAAAGCGGGGGTTTCCATCCTTATATCAGATAAAGTGGACTTCAAACCAAAGTTATTCAGAAGGGATAAAGAAGGACATTTCATATTGCTTAAGGGAACCATAAATCAGGAAGACATGATAGTAAATATTTATGCCCCAAACAATGGTGCATCCTTGTACATCAAACGAATCCTTCTCAATTTTAAGAATCACATAGACCACAACACAATAATTCTGGGTGACTTTAACGCACCGCTGTCACCATTAGATAGATCTTCCAAACAAAATCCAACCAAAGAAACCATAGATCTCAATAACACAATCAATAACCTAGACTTAATAGACATATATAAAATATTCCATCCATCAACGAGTGGATACACTTTCTTCTCAGCAGCACATGGAACCTTCTCAAAAATAGACCATGTGTTATACCACAAAGCAGCTCTTAGAAAATGCCAAAAAATTGAGATACTGCCTTCTGTTCTATCAGATCATAATGGACTGAGAGTAGAAATCAATGACAAAATAAAAAGGATAAATTACTCCAACACTTGGAAACTAAATAATATGTTATTGAATGAAACATGGATAACAAAAAACATCAGGGAGGAGATTAAAAAATTCTTAGAGGTCAATGAGAACAATGATACAACATATCAAAATCTCTGAAACACTATGAAAGTGGTACTAAGAGGAAAATTCATTGCATGGAGTGCATTCCAGAAAAGATTGAAAAGTCGACAACCAAATGACCTAACATTACAGCTCAAAGTCCTAGAAACAGAAGAACAGAATAACAGCAAAAGTAGTAGAAGACAGGAAATAATTAAAATTAGAGCTGAAATCAATGAAATTGAAACAAAAGAAACAATTCAAAAAAATTGATAAAAAAAAGTTGGTTCTTTGAGAAAGTTAGCAAAATAGACAAACCCTTAGCCACACTAACAAAGAGAAGGAGAGAGAAGACTCAAATTACTAAAATACATGATGCAAAAGGAAATATCATGACAGACACCACTGAGATACAGAACATAATGAGAAGCTACTTTGAAAATCTGTATTCCAACAAAATAGAAACTGCCGAAGACATTGACAAATTTCTAGAGACATATGCTCCTCCCAAACTGAACCAGGAAGACATACACGATTTAAACAGATCAATATCAAGCAGTGAAATAGAAGTAGCCATTAAAAATATACCATCCAAGAAAAGCCCAGGACCAGACAGATTCTCAGCCAAGTTCTACAAGACCTTCAAAGAAGAACTCATTCCAATACTTCTCAAAGTATTCCAGGAAATAGAAAAGGAGGGTACCCTACCGAACTCATTCTATGAAGCTACTATCACCCTCATACCCAAACCAGGAAAAGACGCATCAAGGAAAGAAAATTTTAGACCAATATCCTTGATGCAAAGATCCTTAACAAAATATTGGCAAACCGCATCCAAAAACATATTAAGAAAATTGTGCACCATGATCAAGTGGGGTTCGTCCCTGGAATGCAAGGATGGTTCAACATTCATAAATCAATAAACGTAATCCAACATGTCAATAGACTTAAGGATAAGAATCATATGGTTATTACAGTTGACGCAGAAAAAGCGTTCGAAAAAATGCAACACCCCTTCATGCTCAAAACACTAGAAAAAATAGGGATAGTAGGAACATACCTGAACTTTATAAAGGCTATTTTTGCTAAGTCCATGGCCAACATCATTCTTAATGGAGAAAAACTGAAACCATTCCCTTTAAAAATGGGAACAAGACAGGGATGTCCTCTTTCACCACTTCTATTCAACATTGTCCTCAAAACTCTAGCCAGAGCAATTAGGCAGACTAAAGAAATTAAATGGATATGAACAGGAAAAGAGGAACTTAAACTGTAACTATTTGCAGATGACATGATTCTATATTTAGAGGATCCAAAAACCTCCTCCAGAAACTTCTAGACCTCATCAATGAATTCAGCAAAATAGCAGGCTATAAAATCAACACACATAAATCTAAAGCATTTTTATACGCAAGCAATGAAACAGCTGAAAGGGAAATGAGGAAAACAACTCCATTTGCAATAGCCTCAAAAAAAAAATAAAATACTTGGGAATCAATCTAACCAAAGAGGTAAAAGATTCTACAATGAAAACTACAAAACATTGAAGAAAGAAATTAAGGAAGACCTTAGAAGATGGAAAGATCTCCCATGTTCTTGGATAGGCAGAATTAATAGTCAAAATGGCCACACTACCAAAAGTGCTATACAGATTCAATGCAATTCCAATTAAAATCCCAATGACGTACCTTATAGAAATAGAGCAAGCAATCATGAAATTCATCTGGAAGAAAAAGAAACCCAGAATAGCTAAAGCAATCCTTAGCAGGAAGAATGAAACAGGGGGTATCACAATACCAGAACTTCAACCATACTACAAAGCAATAGTAACAAAAACAGCATGGTATTGGCAACAAAATAGACAGGTAGATCAATGGTACAGAATACAGGACACGGACATAAACCCAAATACGTACAATTTTCTAATACTAGACCAAAAATATGCAATGGAGAAAAGATAGCCTCTTCAACAAATGGTGCTGGGAAAACTGGAAATCCATATGCAACAGAATGAAACTAAACCCATATCTCTCACCCTGCACAAAACTCAACTCACAATGGATCAAGGAC